>NW_028321890.1:5757575-6060606 GCF_036245765.1 Copidosoma floridanum | reverse complement strand
TTGGCTTGCCATAAATCTTGCAGCAGGAGTTTGGCGTTCAGCACGATCGGTGCAAGCCAACCGCATGGATCAAACAGGCTCACGAGTGCTGCGAGCATGGTCCTCTTGGTGGTTTGGTGCTGTATAAGGGGAGGTGTTAGCAGGAAGCAATCTGACGGTGGGTCCTAGCTCACACCGAGCTCACTAGCGAGACCTTCATCGCCAAGCTGACACCAAGTGGGCCGCAGGCGCACGTCATCGGGGAAGTCGTCCAGCAGCTCGGGCACATTGGCTACCCACTCGCGCAGAAGAAGCCTATCGGCTTGCAGAAGTTCAATTAGCTGGTCACGAATATGTCGAGCCGTGGCGATGTCGTTGGCAACGGAGAGTATGTCGTCCACGTAGCGGTCGTTCATCACCACGGGAACTGCCTCGGGCCAACGGTGTCCTTTGTCCTCGCACAGCTGCTGCACAGTGCGCAAGGAGAGGTACGGTGAGCACGAAGCGCCGTAGGTGACGCTTAACAGCTGGTAGTGCGTAGGAAGTTGGTTTGGATCAGGGCTCCACAAGATACGCTGTAGGTTGACGTCACGCTTGTCAATCCAGATCTGACGAAACATCATGTAGACGTCGCTGCAGAAGGCGATTCAGTGTCATCGCCAGCGTGGGAGCACGCTGGGGAGCGTGGTCTGCAGCCTAGGGCCCGCGAAGAGGACGTCGTTTAAGCTGTAGCCACTCAATGTCGGTTTCGAGGCATTGAACACGACGCAAAGCCTGCGGTCCTTATCACTGCTCTGCTAGATGCCGTGATGTTGGATATAGTGCACTGGTTGGGGCGATGCCATGCGCAGATCGTCAGGCAGTGGCCTCATGTGGCCCAGAGTGATGTACTCTGCCATAAATTGCATATACTCAGCACCCATCGCTGGAGTCTGCTGGAGGTGACGATGCAACGAGTGAAAGGCGGCCGTGGCACTCGGCAGGCTGTTGCCGAGCAGCCACGCACTGTCGCTCTTCAATGGCAGACGAACGACATAGCGGCCATCCTAAGCACGATGGTGATCAAGGAATATGCGCGTATCAAGAAGGCTCCGCAGACCTCTGGCCGACTCGTCCCTTAAAAACCTGATGTTCCGTAGCGCTGTTAGATGGTCATGTACTTGGAGACGGTGGTGTTCAAACCATGCTTCGAGCGCGGCCCAAGCGGTCGAGTTGTTGGCGCCAACGATCTGGATCGCGTCGAGGGCTGTTTTGGCATCTCCCTTCACGAGAGACTTTAAGTAAAACAGTCACTCGACATCGGTGAGCTGTTGATCGTTATGCACTAGTGCTCAAAAGAGATCCCGGAAGCTCTCCCAGTTTTCTCTTTTCCCGGAGAAGGTGGGAATACTAATTCGGGGCAGGCGGGGTCCACAACTCGATGTAGCACGCCCGGGGCCCGCTCCACTGTTGCAAGGGGGTAGTGCGAGGGTGCTCCTCGCGTTGTAGAGGTGGGCGCGTAACTCTATGTACTCAGCCTCCGATGTCAAGTAAATTTGGGTTAGTGACTCCTGCTTCTCGGGAGGAGGCGTCTCCATGAGCCTCAGATGATTGGCCTGAAAGTCACTCCAGTAGCCATCCAGCACCTCAAGCCTCACTTCAACGAGGCCGGTGGTCCAGGCCAAGGGCTCAGTTTGCGTGACGGCCAGCGCGAAACGAGCGATGACGTCTGCCAGAGAGCATTGGGCGCCAAATAGGTTGGCCCAGCCTTTGTTGGACCTGAAAGAGCAATCATAAGCTTGACGGTTGCACGAAGCTGCTATTGCCGTCGGGCTGAGCCTGGCTTTGTCCTCACTTCCACAAATTAACACTTATGTGTCCGGTTATACGACGGGGAGAAGAAGAGAGAGCGAGAAAGAGAGAGACTCACACCTTATGTACACACACACACGCTCACACGCAAATACGCACCCACATGTCCATGCGGGTGCGCAGACGCTCGCGTGCATCACGCATTGAAAAAGAAAGGTTAAATGCTAACCTTGATAAACCACCCGTATTGCGTTTGCTCTAATCATGAGAAGCTATAGGTACACCCGTAAGGAAGGCAATGTGGCCGCCGCTGCTGACGAAATAACCACTACCAGTGACACGGCTTCATGTCTGCCTGGCTTGACAAGCGCTGGACCACGGGCTATACGGTGGCCGTGGCAGCCTTGTATTCAACTTGTGACGCGGATGCTCATGAGGCTCGCGTTAATGGCGGCACAACCTCGTCGTGGCCATGATCAGGCAACGCAAGCTAGACCGCGGGCATGATGGCGGCCACGATGGCTTAATACAACCAACACTTTAACATCAGTAATAGTATACTCACATTATGTTGTGTGCTAAATGCTCTCCTTGGTTTACACCTGCTCTACAATGGTTGCTGTTTGTTTCTTACTCGCTTGGAATTCGGCTCGAAAGACCAATGTTCAGTTTTAAAAATCTTTATTGAATGTGACTTAGCGCCTAGCATAGAGTTGCATACAATTATATCACTTCAGTCGATGTGATCTCCCTCAGCTCTTTCTTCCTTGGGTCCTCGATCGTCAGTGTGTCAGCCCGCGCGCGGCTCAGCAGCTCCACAGGAGCAGTACGCTGGCAGAACGAAGAAGGGCGCGCGTGCCGTCATCTTGTTAAACGTTGATCGCGGGAAACGAGCCGAACAGCAACGTAAATGTAAGCTGTCCTCTATTATTGCTACTAAAGCGAAAAAACTGCACATAACATTTTATAATTCTAACAAATACCCGCTTAATTTAATACAGCTGATGCCTGAGTCTTCAGATCAAATCACGAGTGGTTATTTAGGTTTGTCACTAAGTAAACAATTCTTAAAAGCAGCAGTACCAAGTTCATCGATTTCAAATAAACACACCACTATTTTGAATGGCAAATAAATTAAATTTTTTTTTATCTTAATAAAAATACAACCAAATTATTACATGTTAAAGTATTTTTGCAAATGTCATGAAATTAGTATTAGCGTACCAAAAGTATTTTACTGTGATAATTGTATTTCAGTATTTCTAAGGAAATAGTTTATGTAATAACCAGGAAAATATAAAATAAAATGCCTAATAAAAGAAAATAACTGTCTCTTATCTCATAATAACATTACAAGCAAGTCTTAGTTATTTTGTTTTGCATATAGATACCAAACAAATATGCTTGGGAATTCTCCACGATGACTGTGCCTGACGTTCTCAATAGGGTGTCATTCTTTATCAACCCGTAGGGCACGTACAGCAATTATGAGGGATCTAATTACTAATTAATTAATGAAAAAACTGATTTTCAACAGGAACTTTTTGTTGTGGATTGTATTTCTGCCTTAGTTTACGTTCTTATCTCTGTTTTTGAAACTCTGGAAAGTTGTCGAACTAAATTAATATCTTTACTCATAGTAAAAATACAATTACTGCCTCACCTTCCCCTACCTATAAATAGTTTTTTTTTTTTAATTTAAAATTTCAACATATTTGAAGATTATTATGTAATAGAACCAGGTAAAAACTTTTAGAACAACGTTGTGACGTATTAAAATATGAGTTTTTAGCAGATGACCAAACAGAAAAGATAGTTTTTTCTAATTAAATCATACTTAACTCTTTCAAAATTTACTACAGTTTTGTATGAAAAAAAAAAAAATAGTGGAGCGCTTGCAACGGTTAGAATTAAGAGCAAAGATAGACTTTCCACAAAATTTCTGTTGATAATGCTGTTCAGTAAATCAGCAAGAATTTCTGCCTTACTAACTGCTCAACTTTAATTTTTTTCTTTCCACACACCTACAGAAAGTCCGTGCTACGGTCCCGATTTTGGGTCAGAACTAAGTTCATTGATAACTGGTGAGACAAGTGCACAACTTTAAAGTGCATATTAATATACATGTACGACGAAGGTGAAAAGTAAGCGAAGCTTAGTAGCAGTAACAGATGAAATCCAGATGAGCTAACTGATGAAAATGAAAATTTTACGTGAAAGCATACTTTTTCTTTGAAGCACACCGTCGGATACTATAAAATTTTTAAAAAAATGAAGAAAACTTGAAAAGAAGAAAAAATGTTTGATATTCATACTTTCATTTCCTTACTAAAACAAAGAATTGTGTTAAATTTGTGTAACAGCATGCATAACTAGTTATCTACAACATTTATAATTATTCTAATCGTTACATTTGTTACAATCATTATAGTCATTTTAGTTATTTGTCACAACAGCGTTTATGTTGTAATTCATAATTTTTTCATTAGAAGTTACAGTATTTAAATTCTTAAAAGATTTTTTTTTTTGATAAGAAGATGCAGTTAGCCTTCCTTATAGCATACTCTCCAGCTACTTTTGTGGATCACCAGCCTCCTAGCTGTTTTATATTAATTGAAGTATCTCCTAGTTTTTTCCATAAAGTTGTACTATTTTTTCAAAAGAAATATCCAGTGTAAAGTTTCAGAGATTTGAGGTTTAAGTACAAAGCAATTATTTTTAGTTCCTACCTCAACTTTGTTCTTTCAGATGACTTGACGAGTACATTTCGTAGTTGATAAAAAAGTAATCTATTACCTTGTCTGTTTGCCTTGGCAGTATAAATTTATTAACTATCTTATTAAACTCATCACTAATAATAAAGGATTTTGGATAATGAATTTTACTTACCCTTGTGTGGTAACTCCACACATATCAAAAATAAGAATTAATTCGTTAGTTTTTTACTTCACCTAAGTGTGATCCGCGAAGTGGTGTAGAAGTACAATCGAAGCTACCTGGAATAGAAGTAGTGGGCCTGGTTATAAGATCACCAAACAAATCGCTAAATATCACAGCTGCTTACTAGTACTGCATTAACTATAGGGTTGTAAGTCGTGCATCTGGGTACCCCAACAACTAACGATACTCTCCTCCAATGAACAAACAATTTACGTCGAATTCCATCCTAAGCGACCAAGATTAACAAGTCACAAGAATTAAAGGTATCCCGAACGCCAACCTCTCTGGCGTAGTATCAGGACACGTCTAGCCAGATCACAATCTATTCTAACTATTTGTTATTTTGTGGCCATTTATCCCACCAACTTAGAGTAACCAGAGCAGAGTTTGCTATGACGTCAAGCCAGGGAAAAACAACCTTCAGGAGTTGGGGCAGCTAGTTTTTCTAAAAAATTTATTACCCTCCTTCTTAGTGGTTTGTTCTAATGGCATACTCAGAGAGGACGTATTCAGGCCCACTTTCCTCACTAACGATAGAAGGTGAGTTATCAGGAAAGCAACGAGAAGACAAGAAAGTCTTCGGCCTAGACTAAGTATACAAGGAAATATGAACAATATTCTAAACAAAGATCAGTACGGTTTCAGACCAAAAAAAGCACCACTAAATAACTGTCAAGGGTTACATTCGATATCGTGAACAATTTCAACTAAAAATATCGACAGTAACACTGTTGCTGGACTCTAAAAAAGCCTTTGACACAGTGTGTCACACCAGACTCATAGCAATCATAGATGAGTCGGAAATACTCGCATACCTAACGAAAATAACATGCATCTTTCTGACTGTAAGGACATTTAAGGTCAAGGTAGGTGAGAAAACTTCAACCATCAAATTAGTGACAGCAAGTGTGTCCCAAGGTTTAATCCTAGGTCTATTCCTATACATTATTTAGTACAACAACACACCATTAACTCCACAACCAAATAAATTACTCTTTGCCGATGACACGGCATTTAGCGCTACATTTTGGTGAAAAAGGAAGGCACTGGGGTATCTAGAAAATTACAGCCAAGCTCTTTAAGAATACTAGGAAGATTAAAAGACAATAATTAATAGAACCAAAACAGGAGGAATGCTCTTCTTAAGAAACGGAAAACAAGAAAAGTCTTCTTGTATTACAGTGTTTGGTCAACAATTAAAGCTTAGTAGCTGTTTCAGATACTTGAGAATATGCTGAGACGAGTAGCTAAGCTTCAAAGAACATGTCCACAAGATATGCAACAATGTAAATAGAGCTGCTGGTGCCTTTTAGCACTACTTCAAAAATGACGCAAAAAAATCTATAAAAAAAAGCTAATGGTATAAAAGACCACAATAACATAAGCGATGTTTTTTGCCTCTTGATTCTTAAGTAGTATAGTGACCAAAAGTAAACTTAAAAGATTACAGAGAATAAGAAACAAATGCCTCAGAATAGCATTGAAAGATCCTTAATACGCTTAGATAGCAGATTCGCACAAAAAGGCCTAAGTTTAAACAATCGAAGAAACTGTCAAAGACCAAGCCAACAGATTTTATATTACTCTTAACGTAGAATCGTTGAAACATCGCCAAAAATTAACGCAAGACAAAATCCTGTTCAAAATTCGATATAAGCTCCCACATATCTAGTTCACTGAATCATAATTGTTACTGTTGAAAAAAAAGGAAGAAAAAATATAACCTTATCCAAAACAAGAAAAAAAAATGATTTAACTCAACACTCACATAACTTAATTCAAAAGCAAAGCAGAAGAGAGCAAGTCCAGGTAAAAGCAAGAAATACAGAAGACAGAAAATAAAACAAAGGTTAGAACTGCAATCCAGAATTTAACACAGCCCACAACACGACATTCCATTAAGTCAAGTAGATAAATCTGCAGTAAACGTCAGCGCATTGCTAGGAACGAACTGGAGCAGACGTATAGCTTATTATCAGCTACTCTGTATGGTTATTATTCCACTGAATAGATGTCTCTAAGTATTAACACGTGCGTCTTATAATTTGGAATACTTATTAAATATACTACAGTGGCGACGAAGACAAGAACGTGTTTCTTATGAGAAAGCAATATGCATTTCAGCTCAGTTTCTTGAACCTCATATTAGTTACCTTGATATCTTATATAAGGTATTAATTACTAAGATGATGTTTGCACTTATTGTTGCATCAGTCAAAGTGAGTTTGAATTCTTAAAAACAAAGTGCATAGAAATCAAGAAAGAGTTGTCTTAAATCACGGTCTTGCTTGAAGAAACAATCATATTGATAAGAATCATTGGTAATATGAAGCCGTTTGTTAAAAAAGTAGATGATTGGAATCCGTAGATCAAAAAGTAAGATCTGTACTTTGTAGCAAGTGCTACTGTTCCAGGGAAAAAAAAAGCATAAGAGCAATGCTATTCTTATGGTACATACGCATTTTTACCCTGGGATGGCAGAATGGGTCAAAAATAAAAAGAAGTGGAATTCTTCGTAATGCTATCGGGAAAAATGGCTATTTTTTCTTAAGGAACTTATGCATCTCAGTAAAACAGTCAACGAAAGACTATAGAAGATCAGTGGATACTATGTAACGCATTTGCAGCCTGTGTCTTGTACAATAAAAAAACATTTTGAATTTAAAATATACATACAAAGTGACAGTAAAAGCATTAATGAGTTTTAATCGAAGATAAAGCACGTAGTTGCACATTGGAATTTTTTTGAATTAACTCAACAGTTATTTGTGTGGGGAGTTAGAAGTTATTATTACGAAAAAAAGATTAAACGTATGATATGGCAATGAAGAAAGCCCTGGCCATGAAACCAGCAACAAACAACGCGGCAGACATGCTCTCGGGCGAGGAAAGCGCAATACATCTCGCCAGGGGCAAGAATCACCCAGAGAACAACGTAAACAACACATCGAGAAGTTTAAAGAATTTTAAAGGCAAAGCAGATTTTTTTTCTAGGTATTTAAACCACATAGCCAAAAATTTTAAGTATAGAGGCTATGTATGTAGAGAATATAATAAGATTGAAAACATAGCTGATGTATGCATTAAACGTTTGGATTGTAGTAAAGATTACAATGTTACATTGTATAAAGATTAAAATAAAGGTAAAAATTATTTTATCTATGATAAATCAGACGCAAGTTGTGTCAGTTGTGATGGTTTAGAAAAACTTTTTGGAGTTTTGGAAAGGCTAAAGCAAGTCAAATTATTTATTGTAGATGCACTGCTTAAAATCAAAACAATTAGTTTTAAAATTCATGCAGGCTGAGATATTTCAGCCATATTAAAATAACTTCATTTTGAGAGTTTGAGTAATGTAAAATTGATATTGACGACTTTAGGCTTTAGATGTCATACAAGTCAAAGTAAAATACCTTTAGGAACTATGCTTGTTTCAGTTACTAAAAAGAGTCTTTTGTTCAATCTTCAGCTATTTGTTATATCACAAAATATTATTCCTATTATACATAAAGATTGGTTATGGCAATGAGGGGTTATTGAACGTAATATAAATTTAGAAAATATATGTATAAAGAAATTCAGAAAATTGCTCTAAAAACGCTAGAATTAAAGTTGAAGTACATAGCTATACGTATCATACCCTATTATTTGTAAGAATTGTAAAACATGTTTTTTTTAATCATTCCTCATCCTTGCCAACAGAATTGACTTCTGACTCAAACCAACTACTATCTTTGTCCACGCTTTTGTTAGAAACGTCGTCACCATTTTTTTCTTCTTCAGCAATATTCAGAAACTTATCTTTCATTACATATCTGCAAGAAAAGATTATAAAAATATCTACATTTTTTTTGTATTTTTCTATTTAAAGCATGTTTTTTCAATCGTATTTGATGCTTTAATCACTTGTATCTCTTACAGCGAATTGCAAGATCTATCTAATTGAATGTGGTGACAGATTAACCATAATATCTGTTGGCTAAAACTTCCTTATCACCAAACTTCATACCTTTTTTATAACGTAAAAAATATATATTGTGTAAATGTTATATTGCGTGGTATAAAAATTTACAGTATAATTTAATTTACTTTATAATCCTTTCACAATGTACGTCTTATAAATATTAATAGTAGAGCAATATAAAAAATGATGTTGCAATTGGGCATGATAAATTATTGTTTACTCAAATTAGAAATACTGACGATGCTTTTTTAGGTAATTATAATTGTTCAATAAATTTTAATAGAAAAATAAATTATTAAAGCAACTTATTAAAAACTGTCACTGAACATAAATTTGTTAATGTCATAATGATAACAAAGAAAGGTATTTTTTAGCCACACTAACTTATTTTTGAAGTAATTTTTAGCATCTTTGCTCAATTGCTTGGTCTTATGCTGCTTAAGACGTTCGCTTATGTAGTGTTAAGATAATTTGGGGTCACTCATGCTTAGTGCTCTATTAAATGTATCCTGCAGCTTCGTCTTTTGGCTATTCTGTCCAGCGTGTGATATAAAATTTTTTCAATAAATTTTGTGCCATCTTTTTTGGGCATCCTCAAAAAAATAAAATAATGGTAAAGGTAATTTTTTGTAACTTGACAGCCGTGCATTAATAACTTATGAACAGTCGTGCTCATACGAGCCCATTCATATTCATCGTTATGTTATTTGTGTGTATATTAGCATAGCTTATTTAACTTCTCTTGATTCGCTTTATTTTTTAAATTAAACAACGATAAAATTAGTATAATATTTTTAACTAATTGTTTGTCTACCTCTTGTGACTTTGTGAAATTCTTTGGGAAATTAAAACATGTTCGTGCTGAATTCCCAGTATTGTTGGTTCCAGAACCTTGCTTCACTTGATCAACGCGAACACCAAAGCGTTTGTATATTCGTTCTTGAATTACCTTTTTCTTTTTTAAAAATTCTTCTACGAAAAAGCAATTATTATAGTACAGAAATTTAAATTGTACTAAATTGGATATTAATAAAATATTTTTTGAATCTCACACCGAATAGTTTTCTTTTTTAACAACCGTACTATGTACACAAAATGCTGATTCTGACAATATATGCCGTACAATTATACAAATCCTTGTTAGAGGATCTAACATCTAACGTAGGTGGTGTAATCGTACTTATGTAGGCTATATGTACTAAATATTAAAAACACTTGATCTTACAATGCAGCAAGCCGATTCTGTACTCTATTGCTATGGTCTTTGGTAGAAACTTATTTGTTTTATGTCCAAACTTATGGCTCGAGCACAATCAAATGGGACATCTACTTGTTACTGGATTTCCAACGATCACATTAGGGCATTTTCCATTAAACATTGTCAAAATTACCTTAAACTTTGCTGAGACCTTTTTCTTGTTTAATAGAGTAAGGGAGTGTGTTTAAAGATTTCAAATTTAGTTTCTTAATCTTTGAAATTCTTTGGTAATTGTTTCTTCATTTTCTTTTTCTATAGCGATTCAAAGCGGATGACAAAATCTAACACTTTGTGGTGTTAAATTCAGCCACAAATTTCTATCTGCGAAAGTATTGATCAACATAGTCTTTAAAGCATAAAATTGAACGATAACTTTTTAATACTTAAAAGACAGTGTTAAAAGTTCTATTAGCATTAGGAGTTCGCGTTATATTTGTTTTGCCTAAAAAATTTTCATGTAGCTACATGACATTGCATGGTACGATTTTTTAAGTTATTAGATTACTGTTACGACAAAATGCGTACGGACTTTTATTTGTATTTGTGTTTTTTTTTTTTTTTTTTTTGGAAGAATTATAGATTTTATCTACCCTTAGGTATTGAAAGAAAGACCTTAAATTAAGAACAAATCTTTTAATTAATTTATCAATCTGGGTAAAGTATACTACACAAAGATATCAGTAATAACCGATTGACAAACAATTTTTTAATCTTATTATATTAAGATATACTAAATAAAAAAATATTGTAAAATAAAAATTAATTTTACAACTAGAACCACAGTCTAGCTTTACAAGTAGTATTTTTATTACAAATAATGACAATTTGCTGTTGTATATTTTATTTTTAGGTTTATCGAACTTCTTTTGTTCATTAGAACGGTGAACAGAGCTGTCAAATCCTCTGGTTGCAAATAACACTTATTTGTCCCGATCCTTTTCCTTACAATTAAGTGCAACCTCAATCAAACGCTTAACAGTCTTGTTAAGCAATTTTTGCAAAGGAACTACAGCTTCATTCTCAGACACAGCGCTATCTTCAGGCAAACATTTATGCATCTCTTTACGGATTCCAACGTACGGTGGATGAATAGAAACGTTTTGTGGTGTTGTATTTTTAAGTAAATTTTGATATTTTTTTGACTGTAATCATTCCCGAGGTAAAATTCTAAGGCAGATTCATTTGAATGTTTCACAAAAAAATTTTTTGCAACACTTTTACTTAGGCTAACTGTTTCTTGCAAGTAACTCCGCTTATACAATTGTAAAGATAGATTAAATAAATAAATATCACTCTCTGCTACTTTGATAATGTCATGGGCTCGCTCATATAAAACTGTTTTAGAGGCATCAGATACTGCAATACGTTTTCTGCCACCTTAGATGTTGTGCAGCCTTTTCAATTTTTTGTGTTGACCACTTTGTAGTCCTAAAACCCCCTTTTTTCCCTTAGAGTCCTGGGCATTTTATAAATTTAAACACATAAAAATTGCTGTTGTGAAAAATACCACAGTCTTGATGGAAAAAATTATTCGTAACATTATAAATTCAACAAATTTTTAACAAAATATGTCTCCTTTTAACAGAACTCATGTTTCATCCATCGCCGACCTAAGAATCAAATTATTGTAAGTGCTCTCATTAGTTATTTTAGAAATAATCAGTACAGAATAATATAGGCTTTTAGCAATGATGCCTCCCTGTACGCAATTGTCAAGCCTCAAAATTTGTCCTTTAGGCAATCATGATTGAGCTACAGTAACGATGTCACCAGATGATTTTGTCTCAGAAACGTGTCATACCTGTGCGAAAATGTTACTTACATTAAGAGACTCCACAAACTAGTGTATTTAATTTATATACTATAAAACTATCAAGGAGTGTACTTGGTAGCCTACTAATTTGAGAACTTTTGACCTTGTCGAGAAATCAGCACAATCCGAATGATTCTAACGTGTCTATGTTAGTTTTTAAATAAAAAGCTAGCTCTCCTTATTTTGCATTTTGTAATGCAAATTTACGTGCACAAAGAAAAAATTTACTTACTTATAATTAAAATTAACTTGAAATTGACTTCTTGTAAGTCCAATCAGAGCGGATATACGAATCTTAAGATCAACGTAAGGATTAAGGTGCTTCAGAGGTAAGAAACGATAATTCCACTCTTATTTTTGACCTTGTAAGCATACAGGCCATTATACGCGTTGTAAGTCTGCATACTACTACAGCCTGTACACAGTGATGGCAATGCAATTTGAAAAGTATACTACAACAACACTTATACCTGATGGTGTACTTACCTAGGTACCTACGCTTTTAAGCAATGTGTACTTGCTAGATGCTGGAACAAGTATGTGTATATATATATAAATATATATATATATACATGTCTCCCTAATTTATATATTTATTTGTGTCGGGCATTCCACATATCCTCCCACAGACCCTCCGAAGCCCCCCACAGATCCCCCCATGGACCCTCCGCAGCCTCCCCTTAAGTAAGCTAAAGTTCAACCGTTCTCATCGCTAATTTGACATTTTCTAACTTTTTCCTTAGACCCCCAACAGCCCCCACACAATTTTGCCTGTCTCTCCACAGACCCCCCAAATCCCCCTCACAGGCCCCCCACACCATTTTTCTTACATCACGTAATGTATACTTGTTAAATGATAAAATATTATTAGGTTACTTTTAATTAATTACCATAACTATTGCTAATTTATCTATAAAATTTATCAAGTAAAGTTAATGAATTAAGTAAAAATCTCTTTCTGAACAATACTTTCTATTTTTGTATTTTTTGCCTCTCTACTTAAATAAACAAATTATTTTGATTTTTGCATCTTAATAAGGCCACATGTAATTGACCATGAGAAAATTAGGGTTTTTTAAATACAAACCTACATTATCGAAACTTTGACCTTAGGATTTGTTTATTGTCAAAGTGAATGCCGCAACGATTAAAAATTGTTTACGATACAAAACAAACGGTAATGTTAAAGAGTTTTCTGTGTCTACAGTTATTTTTGGAATGAAGACTCTATTTCCAATTTTTTCTCCAGTTATTATTTCTCCTTCTATGTAAAACTGTTATAATATTGTGATTTATAAACGTGTGTTTACAAATCATTTGTTAATTCTATTACAGAGTCCATCTAATAATCTAAAATTTCTCAGTAGCATCACTGTTGTATCAATTTTTAAATTTACTTCATGAGGTGGTAATTCTTCACGAATATTGTTTAACATTTTTACCGAAAAATTTAAATAAACATCATCGTCTGATTTATCAACCCCTTTACAAGTTGCGCTATCTATACTATAGTAAGTTTTAATTTCTACAGTTAATTTTCTTAGAATTTCATTATTTAAATTAAAGGTGTTCTCGTTATGCGATGTAAGTATAATACTATTTATCGAACAATTGTTGATATTAGAGAATATTTAAGAACATACATCATTTAGATGCAATTTTTAGAAATGTTAAAAACTTTTTATTTCCCCTTCCCCAATTTTTAAAAACGATTTTGAAAATTCTCTATCGTTAAAACGAATATTGATTTCTTATTTTAAAATTTGCAATGAGTTTTATAAAAATGAAGATTAAATAGTTTGTTCAAGTACAATTTTTCTATTACCGTTTTTGATCACTGGGAGAATCTAACAAAAATCACCTCCTAAAATATAGTATATTACGCCACTAGGGCGGAAAGTGCTTCTTCCCGCCCGCGGGCGCACTTTCCGCCCGCCGAGTACTTTCGGCCCAAGGGCGGAAAGATGATTCCCGCCCGCAGGGCGGGAATATTCTTTCCGCCCGAGGGCCGAAAGTACTCGGCGGGCGGAAAGTGCGCTCAAGGGCGGGAAGGCCTCCGCCCGAGTCGCGTATCCTATTTTTCTCCTTAAGGGCGCAAAGTGAGAACGTATTTTGTCTGGTTAATGATCACTTCAATAGAAATTTAACTACAGGATTAAAAATGAAAAATATTTACGGTGAATTCTAAGATATTGCAACCTCTGTTAAAAAATAACGGAGGTGTTTCGAATAGTGTATTGACTAGAATAGTTGAGTACGAACAAAAACTTAAAGCTGGTATGCTAGAATATCTTGACTGCAGTGTAGATATTAGTGAACTTCCCTATTTATAAATTGTGTTGTATATATAAAACTATGTTTATTGATTGAGATGTCATGAAGAAGAACGGTTACTCGTATTTTGCATCAATTATTAAAAATTGAGTATGATTTTATTTTTATAAAATAATAAGTCTAAAAAAGTAGTCGGTAAGGTAGGGAATTTTTTAAAATAAGTAAGAGTTAATTGTTAATAAACGAAAGTTCGCATCAAAGGTTGTGCGGGGTCCAGGGGCGGCAGCCCCTGGTGGGGGACCAGGGGGCAAAGCCCCCGGCGGGGGTCCAGGGGGCGGAGCCCCCGGTGGGGGGTAGGGGGGGGCAAAGCCCCCCCCCTCGCCCAAAAAATCAATTGATCGTTCGATTAAAAAAAATTTACAACCATTTCCCGAAAAAAAAAAATAAATTAAATTAATCTAATCTCCCGAAAAAAAAAAAACTTGGTGGAATGAGAGTATGAGTATCAAAAAATAGCAATCAGAGATATAATACTCCCTTATTGTAATATTATATTTTTTCTTAAGAAATTATACACAAAATATACTTATAATAGAATTTCATAAAATAATCAAGTCTTGTTTTGAAGATGTATAAAGAAAGATATTTGATAGATGTCGCATATAACATATTGATACTGTACAGCACCAACTACAAAATTTACTAATTTTTCTTATTTGCGGGCGGGAATGTACTTTCCGCCCTAGGGCAGGAATGTACTTTCCGCCCTAGGGCGGGAGGTTCCACTTTCCGCCCGTGAAATAGGCACTGAAAGTACTTTCGTCCCTCACTTTCCGCCCGAAAGGAGGAAAATTAATTTATTTCCAAAATATTTTTCAGTATAACATAAGTCTCTTAACGATCTGTCTACTATTTCCAATGCTCTTTTTTAAATCATTAAAGCCTCATCCTAAATAATCAAATCAGCTTTCCTTAATTTTTTTTTATCTGACTCCAATTCGAAAAATTTACTTTCTATATTTTTAAGATTTAGAGGAAGTCTAAAAGTTCTGTGACTTTTTATCTTCTTTGAAAGTAACATTGATGCTCTGTCAGTCCATGTCATTGACATGATTTTTTTATTTTTAAAAGTAAGAAAATAAGTCAACGTTTTACATAAATAAGTTTTTCTGCCCCTCCAGGACCATTAATAAAGAAAATTTTTTTTTTTGTTTGCAAATCATTTGAAATATATTTTTCTGGTCACTATTTAAACTTTTATACATTAAGTTGAACATTTTTTTACTGAAACGTATTTCATTATCAATTTCTTTTTTTTTTTTCTCTTCATTTTTTTTGGTCTAGGTAAATTAAAACATCCACATGATTTATCTTCTGATTCTGAAATTGGATTATTATGTAAAAGAGCTAAATCATCTTCATTATTAGGCAAACCTTTTGTACAAAATTCTTTGTATCCATTTCATATTTCATCACATTGAACGTTTTTTGAAATAAAATACCAATCAAAAATTGTCTTAATTGATATGCAAACATAACAGCAATTGCTTCTTTGAAAATAACATCGATTTTTTTATTATTGTCTATTAAACCCATTGCAATTACAGTATCTTTAAAAATTTTATAAGTTATTCCTTTACATGTTTTAACGTCTCTGAACGATGTCAAACCAGTTACTTCATTTAATACAAGTTTTAAATGAAATCTTTGATGATCTTTTGGAAATACAATGTTTAATCTACCAATTGCAATATTTTTTAAAATATTTTTCCTATAAGATTAGTTTTTGGTTTAAGATTACTATTTTAATTTCCATATGTATGAATATCGTTGTTCGAGAAATTAACTATAACGTAAGCATTCAATAAATCTGAAAAGCTTTAAATTTTTTTACTTGAACAATAAGTCCTGTTTTTTGACAGTATGTTAATATATTTCTTACTCCTTTTTACATCTCGATAATAATCGTTTCCTACTATAAATTTATAATAATTTTTTAATTAATTTACATCACTATTGATTACTAAAGAACAAACTCTCATGTGAAAATCATCTTCACTATACAGAAAATAAAAAAAAGTTTCGAATGAACAATTTCCGTCCCATTTTACGCTTACATTTATATTGTGTATTCTAAAAATATTAAAAATATTGAGTTTGGTTTAAAATAAAAGTCTAATACTACAAAGTACTAATAATTCTTTCTATTTACAGTATAACATACTGTAAAAAAACTATTTATATATTTGTCATTGAATCTGAAAATGAAAAGTTTTTTTTAACCACTTATATCAATTGATAAAATATAAAATGCATAAAAGTACTAAAAATAATGTAAAGTATATGTTATATAAAATTTGAATATTTTATATACATTAAAAGTAATTAAAACTTTTCATTGATAAGAATGTTATCAATAAAAAAAATAATGTTTACCTTTTTTCTCTAAATATAATGGAGAGTTTTGAAAAAACCTCTTAACAGACCACAATATTACCTTATGGGTGGTGCGGAAATTTACTGATTAATATATATTTATAATGCTTAACGATGTGGATTGATGTAGACCAATCTCTCCTCACTAACAGATAAAATTTGAAGAATATTCTTTTCAGTTAGAACAGTAGAGGGTTAGCGCACAGAGTGCGCAGGAGGGCGAAGCCCCACTGGTATATATATATATATATATATATATATATGTGTGTGTGTGTGTGTGTGTGTGTGTGTGTGTGTGTGTGTGTGTGTGTGTGTGAATACATAAATTTATACTCACGATTTCCAAGTGTGTTATATGTTCACTGTGTTATTAAACCTTATTTGCAATCGATAACATTATAGCTCAGTCATTAACAAAAGCGAATGTAATTGACTGATGCGTGACCTCTAAAGAACATAAGCTGTATGGACAATTCTCACAAACATTAATGTATATTCTATAATACATTTATTGAACTGACTTCTTTGCACTAACTATATAGTTTATACTGTGTCTCCAAAGGATATACATAAAATAAGCTCTAAAGTTTGTAAATAGTTAGTGGAGCTATACACCAAAAAAAAAAAACCTAATCTTTTTCTAAAGTGTAGGTATGTACACTTAAAAAATTCTATATTACTGATAAAAAGCGTTTACAATAGCATTTTTCATTTAACAATTTTATATGTATGATCGGTGCATCTCAGGGTTGCCAGTTTTAGAATTAGTAAAATCTAAAGTCCAAATTCCGACTCAAAGTGCGGTATTTACCCGATTAAATTATGAATTTGACTTCGAAATGTCGATTTTGAAAGAAATATTTTTCATTTTGTCAACTCTCAGGGTTGTTTTACCCCCTAAAATATACTTACACTATTTATTTTGTGTACCGTAATACACTTTCTGCCACTTTAATGAACTTCTATAGATTTTCAACGATCATACTTAAAAGCGTCAATTTTAAATAAAATATTTTAAATTTCATCAACTCTAAAGATTGTTTTCACCTCCTAAAATATACTTACACTATTTATTGTAGATTTCGTATATTTTTTATAGCATCTTTAATAAATTTCTGGTGATCCATAACAATAATAGTAAAAAATGTCAATTTTAAATAATTTTTTTAGTATTTTGTTGTTTTTAAGGGTTGTTTTCACCTTCTTGAAGAGTATTTTTGGTATCTGGACCACTTTTTCTATATTTTGTATTAAATAAGCTGTTTGATTAAAAAAAGTCCATCAAGATTGGTTCATTCGTCTTGTAGATATTTTGTTTCCGAAAAAAATGCATCTCGTCCCACTGTGGAGTGGTGGGGCCAGTGCAGGAGCAGTTAAGTGGTAATGAGAAATGTCTCACACATTTTACTTAATAATATACAAGAATATACACATGCATTCGTGGAGATTACTTTTTTTATTCATGTTCATGTACAATAATCATTTCATGATTTGATTATGCCTCATCATTAAGAATCTAACGCATTAAACGACAATCTCATAACAGCCTGCACATACGGTACCAGTGCTAAGCATTGTCTAGTCAATTAAAGGAAAACTATGATTATTATCTATTTTTTTTTAAGAGCACCACAAGTCACAAAATGATCACGTTATAGTTAAGCAAATGAAGTTTTTTTTCTGTATTAACCTTATAATAAAGTTGTTTATACACAATAAATTATTAAAAGACTTTGAATAAAGCAAGATACAAATTTTTGTATAAACTTAAAATTAAAGAACATTTAAATCATCATTTATCAAGGTTAAATTGTGTCGCAGCGGTCTCATGCTACCTGTATAACTGCATTTATTTAACAAAGATAACCGATTTTTCAAATAATGATAATTAAGGGAGCTACAATAAAATTATAAAATAAACGCGAGAAAGCTTACACAATGGTGCAAAACAGCAATTTTCTAAATTTAAATGTAATGCCTTAACAGTTGCAAATAAAACTAAATCATCATGGAAGTCCAAATTTAATCGTCAATAGAGTTAAGCATTAATTAGAATTAAGTTTTTAAGCAGAGGATGTATAAGGCCTAAATTTAAAAAAATACATGAAAAATACAATTTATGAGCCACTGATAAAGACATAATTTGTGGCTCAATGAAAGAAACTCTTGTAAAAAATTCTCTTTAAAGAAATAAATGACTTATACGAATCAAATAAATAGAAATAGAAGTTATGACCATTTTTGGAATTCTGTGCGCAGATAAGCACGTGTAGGTGTGTAAGCGTATGAGTTTTATTTCGTATCCACACTGGTATCTTTTTTGTTGTCGTACCACAATTCCACGATGACAGATGTTTTCTATGGGTACTCATAGCACTTGAACGTAGACACAGAATGCATCTTTCATTTACTGATTTGAAACATAAAAAGGAGTATTTGAAAAAAACAAGTTAAGGCATCATAGCAGAACAAAGAATTCCGAAATTTTAAAACAAACAATAACTACCCAAGACAGTCTTAGTACATGAGTTCTTCAAACAACTCGAGATCTCTCTTTATGGAGATAAGTGTCGAAATACACCTCACCCACTAAATTTTCTCAGTAATGAGACTTTTCTCTTTCTCTTAACCTCCCCCTTTTCTCATGATGTGTGCCTATTAGTGGACATCTTATTTATCTTGGATGTCAATTGCAGAACACGAACAATGCTGTAGGTAAGTGAGACAGACTAAGAAGTTGGTTTTAAGGGGGATACAAAACGAGAATCTAGAGACCAAAATAAAACGCCTTTTAAGAGTATGTATAAAATAAGCGTAATTTAAATGTATTGCTGACTGCAATTATGCTGGTAGTCTAAATCTCCCTCCACTTCCAAGGTGGTACTCGATTGTAGTTGCGTTTGACTAAATAGAGGTATCGTGATCAATAACAAAAAGATGTGATGTAAATAAAGTCTTGAGGTTATTCAATTGAGTGACATTGTGCATTGTTAGCATTGTATTTCAATGTTGTAATTCAATTAAAAACACAGGGTTATTTAAAAATGCAGAATGTTATCTCAAATATAAGTGTCTTCTACGAAGTTAATACTTGTTTTTTGCTGTGTGTAAGAAGGCATTTGTTGCAATTTTTTTTTAATTTCGAAAAAATATAAAAATGTAATAAATAAAGTTTTCTTAATACTACTAACGCATTGTTCCTGAGCTATACCATGCTGAGAATAATCCACGTCTTATTATCTTGACTGAAATTAAACTATTCATTTTTAGTAGCAACAGTTCATAATATAAGATAATCTGCCTAAAACATTAACTTTGATAGAACTTAAGTCATCAACTAAGTCATGAACATCTTAAAGCATCACTGATTCACTATTTTTATTTTTTTTTAATATTTTTATTTACGTCAATTTTTATACCCAGCCAACGTAAGGTCTTTCTAATAAAAAAATCTTAACATTTTACAGTTTATTTTACAGATTATTTCTTGTGGTAAAAATTTGTAAAATTATTTTCTCAGTTTTAAAGTACTATCGTAACTTGATTATTTTTCAAAAATTTATCTAATTTTTTTTTAAAGATTAAGTAAGGTAATGTTTATCTGGCATACTACTTAGAAAAAAATCTTTGTGGCCACGAGAAAACAAAAAGCTTTTGACAGGTTTTTATAACAACTAATCAGATCGTCTTAGAATAAGCACTTTTCATTTTAATTCACTAGTATAACTTCTTTCAGATAGGTTGGAGTATATGGAAAAAAATAATTATCTTTTTGAGCTTTTTTAAAACTATTTTAAACTGCATAATTTGTTACATTATTTATTAACTAAGACTTTTTAAGCCCCAAGAGTCATTAATTTTATGTTAAAGGGTAAGTTGGAACTAAATATTCAGACTATTTAATAGTTATTTATTAAATAATTTATATACAATGAAACTCATAAAGTACTTAAAGTTTTTTTATTAAAGTAAAAACAAGATATAAATCAAAAAGTAAATACTGTTAAACGTTTTTTTTGCTGACAATAAGAACTTTAAAAAAAAACCAATAAGGTTTTGAAAAAGCTTTTATTGACTACAAGCATATCTAAGCTGGTGTCACTAATGTTGGAGTTCAGTAAGAAATGTGTCAGCAAGACAGCATTTAATGTTAGGGAAACGATTCTATTTTGATTAATTCAAATTTGAGTTTAATGCGGTAGTTGATAGAACTTGTAATGCTTACAAGATATTGAAATAGTTTTAAAAAAAAAATATATATATATATTTAAGAGAAAAAAGAATCAGTAGAAAAACAAGAAATCAAGGTTTCTGGGACTTTTTAAGTAAACAACACATACCTGCTGTACATGTACATAGCATATCTGATGAGCTGACTAACCTTGCCTGGCCGGTGTGGGTTATATAATTTTGACTATGCAATGAAGAAAGTGTAGTTATCAGTTCTTAATAATTCTAACTCGATAGCGAATACCAACACTACCTAAGAAAATCTTATTTTATAAATTACCTCTTGAAAATAGAATTGTTTTTAATTAAAATAGGACAAACTCCCTTAAGTTCAATGCTTTCATACTAGAAAATTTGGTACTTAGCTTTGGCATGGGCATCGCTTTTTGGGATGTGCTCAAAGTCAATGGCCTTATTTTAATTCTCTTTCTCAACAGCAAAATCTAAAATACCAACAGATTCAAGTGACATAAAATATGTAACACGAAAATGATTAAGATGCGTACATAGGTATGTGGCTACTCAAAGTATTTGTTAACCTCACTCTTTCTTTTGCTACCGTATACTCTTCCCTTTAAGCTTTGTCCTCAGTCAATAAATGATTTTGTTTAATTTTAAGAGCATGAATCCTTTGTATACGTATAAATATATTGTGGTGTCTCAGGACATCTATGAGGTCCATGTGAAAGTGTGTGCCAAGTGAGCGATGGTAGGATCTGTGGATAGGCGCATGCCGTTGAAAGAATTTGAGAAAAGTGAAATGGTCGGAAATAATAAAAAATAATCTGTTTTCATAGCAAGACACGAGTTGGCTTGGTTTCGGAAAGTCAGGTAGAGATTGTCTGAACAGAAATTATGGCATGCACAGGTTCGTTTTTTAATTTTACCATCTTGTAAATTTAGCTTTCCTTTCACATATCTCGTTTTGGTCTGTTAAATGAGTCTAAAAACCGTTTCTAAACTGCAGGAGGGCAACTCCAAGAGTAGCTTAATTGATCCTCTTGAGGTGGTGTCTCATTATCTGTGCCAGCCGTTTAATGGTAAGCATCTAGCAATTGATTTAAATTTCAAATTAATTGGAAGCTTTTTGCGAATTTCAAGTCATTCCTGGTATCTCAACATGTTGCCGTCCTCTCACTATTAGGAGAGCAATTTTTATAATTTACTCAATTTGCACAACCGAAATTCTATATGCTTGTTAAGATGCTGTGCTTTCATAAGCACTAGATAATTTATTAAGGCTTTTTCTTATATTTTTATGAATCTATGTTCTGCAAGAGTAAGCAGCTTTGTGAATCAATACATTACCTTTATCAAATTTGTGAGTACTAATAAGGCATTAAGGATTCAGTTTGCTTACATTATTACTTCGTACAACTGTTTTGATAACCAAATAAAACGCTCAGTTATTTTTAAATTTAAATAAGTAAAAAATTTTTTTTAAGTACTCAAACAGTACCATAGTCACTTTATTGTCATACCTCACTATTTTGATCCACAACTTTTTCTTTTTTTTATTTCATTATCATTGGCATTTTTTTTATTGCCAAGCTAATCTCATGTTTTAAAAAACGTTATTCAAATTTTTTTAGATTCACGTTTCGTAATCGTCAATTGCTATTTTTTTAAAATAAGTCTCTTGTCATTTATTTCTTAGGCTGTCCTTTTTACGAAGTTAATGATTGTACCAATAATTTTTTGTCATTCTCCTTAGCTAATGCTCACTCCAAGGTCAGTTTGTATTTTCTGCACCCAGACATTAATTGTTATCTGATATTTAAGATATATGACGTAAGTTTTGTATATTAGTAATAAAAATGGCAATACACAATGTAGGATATTAATTATATAGCTGATAAGTTGATTATGGATCATATAAAATAAAAACTTAAATAGATTTTCTAGGTGCAGAATGATTTTTCAAAGTACACGTTAAACCAACACCTCTTATTATAACATGATTTTGTTGTTCTTTTTTATTTTGACGAACTTTTTATCGAACATAATAGATCACTGGTAAAAAAGAAGTTTTAAGGAGAACTTTAAATGCTTTGAATGTACACAATTTATATAAAGAGGTAGAATGATGTTAATTTGTATTCATTCTGGGGCTAAAAGTGGAGAGAGATGAGGCTCCAGAACTGTGTTGCTATGGTAGTAAGGTTTTGTAATTAAAAAGTAGTTTTTAACTACGTATCTTGTTATTAGTATTACATCTTGACAGTTTCAAGAGATAAGTTACCTGACAAATTGTAACTTCAAAATATTTCAATCAGCATTTTTTTGAAGGATCTACAACTATTCGATATAGTTTGGAGAGTTCTCTACTTTTCAATGTCATGTTTTTTTTAACTTAATTTTATAGTTTGTTATTTAACCAGGACCAAATTGTTTCCAAATAAAAGTTTTCACAAAGCTTGTTTTTTTTTTATTCTACCACTCATACAATCAATTTTAATTTACTTTTATTAATAGATTAATGTAATTATTCATGGATCTAAATATATTACAAAAGCAGAAGCATATAAAATTAACTAACCACAATACAATAGACTTAATTTTAACCCTGAAGTTGACATAGAAAACTCGTTAAAAGCATTGCTAAAAAAATGCGATTAGTGAAAAATTTTTCATGATGTGTACAAGCCAAGGAGTTTTGTCTCTATGGTGGACAACACTTCTTTGTGGAGGGCATTTGGAACTCTAAAGACACATACCAGTCGACTCATAGTCTCATCAACAGGTTCACCTACTTATGTTATAGTTACATTTATTTTTTAATAAATTACTAAACACAATTAGAAACCTTAGGCTACTATCACAAATCCTTAGGATATAAAAGATTGTCTTTTGAATATTAAAATACCTGAGGAGTTTTGTTTGGTCTCTTTTGATGTTGTGTCTCTGTACACAAATCTACCCCACGATCTCATTATTAAAGGTATAAAAAATAAGTGAAAGTACCTACATCATCACAATGAAATGTCTATGGACAAATTTGTTCAGGGTGTAGAGTTGTTGCTTGCCTCAATTTGTTTTAAATTTAATAAAAATTCTTTTCAGCAAATTATAGGATGTTGTATGGGTGGAAGTGTGAGCCAAGTATTTGCTGATATAGTTTTGGAAAAAGTTAAAGAGAATGTCTTGTGTAATCTGCAAGATACCATTTTGCTATATAAGCGCTATGTAGATGACATCTCAGCAATTGTAAAAAAAATACAAATACACGATATTCTTAATAAACTAAGCAGTTGTAATAGTTACATACAATTTACAGTTAAAAACCAGGTCGACAGCACTTTGCGCTTTTAGAATTTTTAATAATTAGACGTAAAAATAAGAGGTACTTAGTTGATTGGTACAACAAACCTAGCAGTGCTAATAGCGTATTAAATTTACACACACATTACCTGATGTCAGTGGAAAAAGGCATTGTTATAAATATGATTAACAGAATTTTTAGAATTCATGATAGAACATTAAGAACTAAGAACATTATGTACATGGGACGTGTGTTATCCGCAAATTCTTACCCAGAAGATTTTGTTCCAAGAATAACAATAAATAGATAAAAAAAATATCATTATTGTAATAAGACTCAACAAACTGTTATTTAAAAATCCAAAAAACCGCTAATTATTTCACTTTACCATCCAATTGTTGCTTCAAAATGGAATAATTTTTTAAAGTCTAACAATTTTAATGTACTAAACAGTATTAAAGATAAATTATCTTTAATTATAAGATTAGAGCAAGACCGTATACATAGAGAACAACAAACCAGGGGGGATAAATGGGTCATGGTACCCACGGTAAGAACGAAGTTCTTTAGACATTACATGAGTATAAAAACATAACTTCTCAGGTAATAAGGTTAGTACTGCATTCATGTAGTTGACTAAACAAAAACTTGAAAAACGAATGAAAAAAAAAAAAAAAAAAAAAAATAGTTTAGTATTTACGATGGTTAAGCTTCGTAAGAACGTCGTGCATGAATACAATACTCACGAAGTTTAACCATCGTGAGTACTAAACTATTTTTTCTTATTTTCTTATTCGTTTTTTAAGTTTTTGTTTAGTGAACTACATGAATGCAGTACTAACGTTTATAGAGCTTCGTTCTTCCTACGGGTCTGGCAATCCCCTTGTTACCTGAAAAGTTGTGTTTTTATACTCATGTCATGTTTAAAGAGCTTTGTTCTTACCGTGGGTCCCATGACCCACTCATACCCTCTGGTTTGTTGTTTTAAATCCCTTTATATTTTATTCATTTATTTAATTTTTTGTTTTCATTACTTGTTTGATTTTATTTTATTAAGTTTCCTTTTTTTCATTTTTCTTTTTTTTCATAAATCATTTCTTTTTTTTATATTTAATTTTATTACTTTTTTTTTCATTCTTTTGTATTTTCTTTATTTCATTTTTTTTTTTTTTTTTCTATTTATTTTCATTCTTTTCTATTTCCTTTCCTTTATTTCATTTTTTTTCTTTTTTTTTTTTTAGATGTATTATTTAGAAAACAAATACACAATTCATTATGAATTAAATGTATTATCAGTAAATGCATATAAAAATGGAATATTATAGTTACGAACCACAAGATAAGTACAATAAACCGAGTTCTGATAGATGGCAGCGCTCGTAGCAGAGAGGGTAAGGTACTGATCTCAGATGCAGGGGGTGTAGGGTTTAAATGTCTTAATTAGAAAATAAAATTAAAATTCCTTTAAAAATTAATTGCTTGGCCGTGTTAAGGGGAATGGTGGGCAGGAGAGTAGCGCGTCACCAGTGATAGATATATGGTGGAGTAAGGGGAGGTATGTAGGGAACTGATGGTAAAGGGGACGGGGTAAGGGGGAAACTTGAGAGGAAGAGACTTCGGGTAAGCCACTTCTGTTTCAAAAAAAAAATCTGTTGGGTTTAAAATTCCAGCCCCCCAAGAACGTGACATAAAGAACTTAGTTCTAAAAAAATACACATCGTATACTTAATTAAACGTAAAACATAAAACAAAATTTGTGTAGGCCAACGTTCACAAAAACTCATGCCTAGATTAAAAGAACATGAGACATTAAATAAAAAGAAATCTATAAAATCCATCTTTTTTTCTACATGTGAGAGAATATATTCATAGTTTTGACTTTAATATTACCATGAATAAAAAAAATATAAAAATAATAGGTACTGAAAAAAGCCAATTAGAAGAAGAAATCATAACAATTTTAAACACTTTTTACTTTGATTATAACTTTAATATAAAAAATAACTTAGACAAATTTTTTAATGCATACAAATATACCATATTTCCATTTAAAAGGATGAAACTGAATAGCAGTACTTACAGTTGAAATTCACACAAGTGTATTAACCCATACCTATACATTTCTTGTAATTATATATATATGCTCACATATTTATGTACAGTTCCACTAATAGCTTGGTAATAAAACTTGACCACTGAAGTAAACATGTACATAGAAAATGCGTATCTTGCAATACGATTGCTGGTTTATACGTTGACATGAACAGTCTACATACCATCTATTACTGTAAAATGTCTCCTTTATTATAACATAAACTCTGTATAAAATAAATCTGTTGGTTTATAGTGCGTGAGGTTTTTATGTGAAGAAAAAGGGAGAGGTACTATACATATTATATCTTTACCCTTATTTTATTTTATAATTTTGTATAATAAGCTAATATATATGTTAATGTATAAGCAGTCTTTAAAAGGTCTCCATGATGAGACGAAATATTGACTTACGTAAATAAAAAATTTAGCTCAAGAAAACTAAGTGGTATTTTATTGCCGATGTCAGCTCTAAATAATATTGAATTTACCAAAAAACGAGCCAGTGAAAGTTTTAAAGGAGGCATATTGTTCAATTAATTTAAAGTCTATGACGAATAAAAAGTTATTTAAACATATGTTTAACGTTAACAAAGGGTTTAAATTTATCTTTTGCCCCCATGTTAAAAAAAAAGATGCAATCGTAGATTAAGAGGATGTTGTTGCGGATTCATCATGCTCACGTGCTACAGCTGATAAATAGGAATGGAAGTGAATATCTTTTTATATTATACAATTATTTTAGTGGTGCTGTCTACATATCTTCTCACACCCCCATGGTCTTACAATAGCCAAGTGAGTAAGTCCAAAAATCTAGTGGTATAATTCTGTGTTGACTTGCATCAAGAGCAGAGGAATTTTTAATCCATGTCTTTTTAAACCTGAAGCAATCTCTATTACATGTATGATTTGAACTCTATAAGAGGTAGAGAAAAATATACCTTGTGCGAAATTAAATAACTGTTCGTTTTACGAATAGGTAAAAAAGTCCTTTTTTCCTTTACCAAGAACTCTTTACATAAAGAAAAAACTCCAAGTTGGTGTATCCACTTTATACAAACTCTATTATTCAATACATTGGATTATTGATGTGTCAAAGGATTTTAACCCACGTGCTTAGTGCCAAATTATTATAACGGTTGGAAATCTGAGCATCTGAATACATTCTGTTCGTGAATAAAACATGATGTGACATACCATGTCACATACTTCATATGTATTACTTCAAAACGCAGAACTTTGTTTTAGATTATAAAAAACAAAAGCTTAGCGATCTCTTAACATCGGGCGTACACTGGTTTCTACAGTTGCGTGACGTATAACTTACTTTTTTTTGAAACAAGCTACCGTTGCAAAGCTTGAACTACGCGTGCAGCCTCTGAAAATCCTATAAAACGCTAAACTAACAACATCAAATAGCAGTTGATTCGAGAGCTTAGCAGTTTTAACAACTTATTACTACGTTATTATTGCACCACAACTCTGCTCATTTCAATCGAGAGTAACTAGGTTAAGCTCTGATTGGTCATTCCAAACCCCAACTTTAAGCGTCCTCCTTAAACGTAAGAGTATAAAAACTCCTTGCACATAACAATTTTTGTTTTCCCTCTTTTATTAAGTGCTCAAAAGTAAGTATAAAGGTAGGAGAAAGAGTTTTGTTGCATCTTTTAAGCAAATGTAAGAATTAGTTTCGCAATTAAGTAACATGTTAGAAGCATGCATTTCAAGCAAAACGTAAGATTTACTTAAAATTATTCAAAATTTAAAACGCTGTTTTGGCTAGGTTCTGTTACACCTGCATGATATTTTATTCTTTCCTCTTGTTAAGCGTGGAAAAATAAGCTAACCATGGATTTTTTGAGATTTTTTTCAGTAATGTGCCATGTTTAAGAATGCAAACGACCATTATTCATTTAACTTCAATTCTTTTTTAACCTGCACCGCATGTTTGATAATACAAACATATCTTTCTTATACGAAAATAAAAAATTTGAGGCCTCGCAAGAAATAACAGTAAACAACTATATGAAGGTAAACAAATTTTTTGAAGATCTTGCTGAAAAAGTCTAGTTTGATTTTTTGATTTTTTTTAATAGTACCGCGGTGTTCTGTTTGTCTCTGATATTTGTAGCATCTCCCACTACTTTTTAGCAATACAGATATACTGTTTTATTACTTTGTAGTTACGATATAAGCATGGTATAAGTAAACAAGGTAGGTCCATGCGCATGTTAACCTGAATCGTTCAACCAGATGAGGAGCCCGTATAACGTCATATCCAAGCATATGTCGAGCCTGTTTGACGAGATCAAACATTCAAATGTTATTTTAACGGTATTTTGTCTTCTTTTACCATGGATATAGGTATATAAATAATAGAACTGCATGTAGTAGGAGGTACTATAAGTGGTTAAGCAAATCAGCACCACTACTGCTGGCATGATTTGCGGAATACTTGCCAGTAAACTGCATCAGCGCCCTGTAATCATACAATATTGCCCAGTCGCATACAATTAAGTGCTGGCAACGATGGCGAATGAGACTTTTTCTTCCGCCAAGAGCACTTGTCATTTTATAGGGAGTAAGCGTACGTTTTGTACATCTTTATTTACCTCCTGCGCACGCATTATATGCATATAAATATACCAAATGCACGTTTGCCCTCTAAGTGATGACAAGCGCTACTGGCAGAATAACAAGCCCATGTTCCAACGAAAGTTGACTTCACAAGTCAGCGAATGCGAAACCACATATAGGTTGGGTACAGAAAGAGAGATTAATAGTTATAGGGACGCCGCGTTTTTTCTGGCATTCTGGCAAGCTAGCGTGACCAGTTAAAATGCAAGAGAAGTGAGCGAGAATGTCAAGCTGATCCTTGTTGATTTTCGTTTGTTTGAGGTGCCATGTATATTTTTGTTCAACTGTACCAGAATTCACCAGCTTACATTCGGATTTCTGCGTTAATTTCATTAAATAACGCAATTCATGGTGAAGGGACAACAGCTTCTTATTTCATTTCAAGCCCATCAGGGTCAATTATGCAATTGTTAGTTGACAACAGTCTATGCAATTGACGCATTAAGACAACGCATTCTGCAAAGAGACATCAGTCACTTCGATCAATACAAGCCCATTGGGGTCGATTACGCAGTTGTTAGTGGACTACAGTCTACGCAACTAGATACAGGCCTACGCGTATACAGCTAAAACTCATGATAATCCACTTTGGTTTACTAGGAATTATATAAAACATTATAGTGCCTCTTGTGAGGTACAGATACTTCAGGTCTGTGCTTCATCACAATCCTTATCTACAAGAAGACATTACGTTGACATATAACAAATAGGTCGTAATAATTATTATTCAAACCATTTAAATATAATTTTACCATTTTCGATTATTATTACACAGTTCTCTTTCATGAATAATTTAGGTCAATTAGGACTTATCAAAAATAAGCATTCAATGGTGAAGCATTTTCAATTTAACGAAGCGTTTATTTGTTTACCATTTTTCAACCGATGATTTTCTTGATGACTTGAATACACAGTACTTTCAAACTGAACTCCGTTTCGACAACTTATTCAATCAATACCAGAAATTGAAAAAAAATTATTTTATAAGCGATCGATCAAATGTAATCATATAAGTAAAATAAATGGATGAGCTGCAGTAGCAAATTGGTATTTTGCAGCAGTAGAGAAATAAAGTAGGTTAAAGCTAAAGGTTAGTTGTGAAAATATGAAAAATCAAGGCTTAATATATAATGCGAGTTTCTTTGAAAAATAAAAATCATTAAAATGATCTGTTGTAGAATTACCACAACTTAAAAGAGATCGCAATAATTGGCTATCATTTGAAAACTCTTTTTTACAAACGATTGATGCAAGAAGTGACATCAACAAGTTAACTAAACTGACGTATTTGCGAAACTTTTTAAAAGGAGAAGCTTACAATAAGATCTCACTCTACGATATTAGTCCAAAAAATTATGCCAAGACTTGGCAGACGCTCATCGATTCATACGAACGAAAGCAAATCCTAAAATCTAAGCATCTTGATGCGAGCTTTTATATCACGCCGATGAAATTGCACTCTTCTAAAAAGTTAACCAGATTTGGTGATGACATAAAACAATATTGAAACATTTTAAAGGCACTAAAAGTAGATGTATCAGATCATGACACTTTATAACTTAATGAGCCTCCATCCCTCAAACAGTTCTATAAATTTGTGCAGGTAACAGTGTCTCACTTATACACCATTGAAACTGATAGCTGACCAGAAATGCGAGATAATCCAGTATTCCATCCTGAGTGCTCCTCGACTAATCGAACACAACCAGCAGCAAAGACTCGAAGATCTTATGATAGAACTCGAGTTTTTGTTACTACCGTTGATATCACGGGTCCCGACTGTAAACAAAACCATCACTTGTTCAGAAACTCTCAATACAAAGACATTGGGATTTCTTTAAGACAAACAAATTATGCTATCACTGTTTGAAATCTTACACCGGTTCTTGCTAACTGGGAACTTGTAGACACTGTCCAAAACGACATAATATGCTCTTACATGTAGGCTCAAAGACAACTACAACTGTAACAAATCTGATTATTAACGATGGAAAAGCACTGACAAGTCAGGGAGCATGACTATCGATAAACAAATTTTGTAGCTGTTCTCAGTCGTCCAATTCTCAATTAATAATGAGTGCTATCGTTAAAGTCCAGTGTCTCAGTGAAAAGTTCACTGAAGCTTGCGTATTACTAAACACATGTTGAACGGTTCATTTCGTAACGAAAAATTTAGTGCGACGACTCTAGGGTTAAAAGTTTGATAGGTACAAAAAAACGATCATTGCAATCAAGGGAATTCAGGTGCAGTCTAACGAAGCCATTGAAATAACTATTTGGTCAAGAGTGAATGAATATCAAAAAACATTGAACTGTGTAATAGTTGACACTATTGCTAATAAAATTTCCAATGAACCGTTCCCTCGAGAGGAGGTTCACATTTCTGTGAAAAATTCCATTAGCTGATCTCGCTTTTCAGAACCCACATGCCATCTACTTACTGATTGCTTCAAGAGCAACGTTATCGCTATTTTCGATTGGACAAATCAACTTGACTAAACGAACTGTGACCTATTTACAAAAACTCTATTAAATTGGGTAATTACAAATGGTGTCAATCATCAGTTACAGGAAACAGTGATGTGTAATTTACTCTATTTAAATACTTAACTCGCAAAGTTCTGGAAAATCGAAGATATCGGTTTGAAACCTCTTAAATCTCAAGAGTAAGGTGCATATGAAGCTCATTACCAAGCGAACGTCCAGCGTAATAATTGGGGGTGATACATAGTAAAACTAATATTTAAAGAATCACAAGCCGATTTAGGCAATTTAAAATCTAAAGCATTTCAACGCTTTAGTCGCTTGAGAAAAAATTCCGAAGTGATCCCGATTTCCTCGCTGACTATAATTCCGTAATGCAAGATTACCTCAAACTATAACACATGACGTTAGTAAACGGAAGACCATCAGATTAATACTATCTTCCTTAGCATGCCGTCATTTAGCCAAGTAGTTCAACCACCATAACTCACGTCGTGTGCATCCAGTTAGACCGATAAATGAATTTTTTTTAATAGTCTACTGATGGTAAGACCACAATACAACCTAAACTTTTTAAAACTTTACTTTGTTTTGGGGCTCATATCTTTGTAATGACAGCTGATATTAAACAAATGTATCAGCAAATTTTAATTTACTTTAATGATTAAAGCTTTTAACGTATCCTTTGATATAACAATGACCAGATTAAAACATTTAAATTAAATACGGTTACATTTGGCATCGATTCTGCTCCTTACTTGGCAATTAGAACTATTCACAGGCTTGCAAAAAACGAAAAACCTAACTTTCCTTTAGTTTATCATATTTTAAAGAATAATTTTTACGTGGATGACCTGATCACGGTCGCAGATTCGTTCGAAAACCTTTCGTAGGCTCGTGACGAGCTCATAAAGGTGTGGCGATTCATATATTTGAACATCGTGGTAGAATGTGTAAATTGCCTAGCAACGCGAATATGTGATGAATAGTATTTTAATGAATTTCAGTCTGTCAACCGCTCTTGTATTAAATGTATGAATATTCTGATAATAAATATTGATTCTTTAAAATAGGAAGCATAAGTTATTTGTATTGATTTACTATCGTCTATTTCCTATATTGGTGACTTCGACAAAGAACGCATCGCAAAATAATCGCGAAATGTTACGTGACGCGGATCAACTTGTCGTTTTACGCGAAGAAATCGAGCACCTTCTTCGACAAATTGAAGAACTTCGCAAGAATGCGGAACAACAACAACAACAACAACAACAACAACAACAACAGCAACAACAACAACCACCGCAGAATCAAGGCCTGTTGTTCATCCTCGGATTGGTGCACCACTTGGTTTGTTTACAGATGCTTCAAACCATTCTGTTGGAGCTTGTTTACAACAGCTTGTTGATAATGTTTGGCAACCCCTTGCATTCTTTTCTAAGAAAATGTCTTCGAAGGAAAGTCCTCGGCCTGCTTATTATCGTGAACTTCTAGCAGTTTATGCTGCAATATAGCATTTTTGACATTTATTACAAGGGCATTCTTTCACGATATACACAGATCACAAGCCGTTAGTTTATGTTTTTCAACAAAAGCGTGAAAAACTTCCACCAGTGCAGTTGAACCAACTGTCTTTTATATCGGAATTTTCAACTGACGTTCAATATATAAAAGGTATTGACAATGTCGTAGCTGATACTCTTTCACGAATCGAAGCTGTTTCTTCACCATTTGATTACAGGTTGTTGGTCGAGTCTCAAAAAGAAGATAAAGAGCTTAAGAAAATGATCGATAAAAATTTTTTTTTTGCACATCGAACGAGTCCCAATTCCTGGATCTTCACTAACTGTGTTCTGTGATACATCAACAGGAAAACTTCAGCCCTTTGTCACGCCTAAATTTCGTCGTAGTGTTTTCGATCAACTTCATAACTTGAGCCATTCAGGTGCCAACGCTTCACTCAAATTAATTAGCGACCGCTTCGTTTGGCCTTCTATGAATAAGGATTGCAAGAATTGGGCTCGTGCTTGCAATGAATGTCAGTGATTAAAAATTTCTCGTCTCAAGTGTACCATATCAACCCTGAAAAGGGAGTCAGTTGTCTAAGCTGAAGAAATTATCAGTATCACGATTGTTTATTATCTCAGAAGCCTCTAATATCAAAATCCACGATTTCTGTGATGCTAGTCAGTTGGGCTATGGTGCAGTCTTGTACATTCGTGCAACTCATAAACATGACCAAGTTTTTGTCCGTTTAGCGTGTTTAAAGTCTAGAGTGGCACCAATCAAAACCGTTTCACTTTTTTAATTAGAATTATGTGGAGCGTTACTTTTAGTAAGTTTATTTAACGAACTTCATAATTCATTTAAATTTAAGATCAATCACACGATTTTCTGGTGCGATTGAGAAATATTGCTACAATTGTAAAAACAGTCTCCAAATGAATAAGAAATTTTCATAGAAAATCGTGTATCTAAGATACAAAAATTACAAGATCTTGAATGGTGCTATGTCTCAGGTCGAAATAACATTCCTGACGGGCTGTCTCGAGAACAGTCTTCTTCTCAATTTATTATAGGTCATGACAGTCCGTCTTGGTTGCAGCGGGGCGATTTCAATTGGCCAAAATCTCCAAACAACATAATCATTAATTTACGAGGCTTAAAGACAGAAACTTGCCTCGTCGTCATAGAAGAATCAATCCCATTTAGATTTTCTCCCTATTCTAAGCTCATTAATGTAATTGCTTGCTGTCGTAGGTGAAGATATCCTCAGACTAACAAAGTTGACGTTTCGGAAAGATTGGAAGCAGAAAAAAGGATGTTGCAGTAGATCCAAAGAGACCCTAACAAACATGACTTTTAGCGTTTATCGACGGGTCAAACCATAAAAATCCAAAAATTTGCAAATTAGATCAATTTTTAGATGAATTTGGGTTAAGAGTGGGAGGTAGATTAAGCCATGCCAACTTGTCCAAAGAAAAAAACATCCGGTTCTTTTACCATCTTACAGCCACTTCACTGAGTTGATAATTTGAGAAGCTCACGAAAAATCATTAAATTCTTGAGTTCAAACAACTCTATATTTAATCAGATCATGATTTTGGTTGTGAGTCGGTAAATTACAAGTAAAAAAATTATTACAGCAATGCGTTGAATGTGTAAGACACAAACCGGAAGCTCTTTAAGCGAGAATGAGTGATCTTACCAGCACACGAATAAAATAATCACCAGTGTTTAGTGACGTGGGAATAAATTAGTTTGGTCCTCTCTAGATGAAAAAGAAGAAATTTTGACATTAATTGACATTGGAAGTTTACTCATCTAAATTGATTTGTATGGCTACCAAAAGAGTGAATTTCGAACTTGTAACTGATTTTTTTACAGAGAGATTCATAGCCACGATTCAACGATTTATTTGTTACAGACGGATGCCAATACATATTTATCCTGACAATGGTACTAATTTTTTGGGAGCCAACAAGCATTTGCAAGATCCTTTTACATTTTTAAACTCAGAGTCGACTCAAACGTCACTTAAGTATTTCATGACACAACGAAATATTACGTGGCATTTCAACCCACCTGTGTCAGCACACTTTGAAGGGATTTAGGAAACCGGGGTGAAATTGGCGAAGCATCATTTTAAATGGGTAATAGAAGGGCAACTTTTGACATTCGGAGTAATGTATACGTTAGTCGTTGAAATTCAAGCCGTTTTTAATTCTCATTCTCTAACCGCGATGTCTACTGATCCTAGTGAACTTAAGCCATTAACGCCAACTCATTTTTAATAGGCCGTCAACTCACCGTTTTACCTGATTGTGATTTCCCATTGATACCAGATAATTGATAAGCTATCTGGCGATACATTTCCAAATCCCAACAAAGCTCTTGGAGTTGTTGGCATGTTGAGTATTTATCAGAACTTTAACGTTGTCAGAAATGGTTGGAAAATAAAGGAATGATTAACTCTGGTTCTCTGGTTCTCATCATTAATTAGGATTAACCATGTTATCAATGGCCGTTCAGAGTCATCGTCAAGCTATGCCCTGGGAATGACGCTACAGTCCGAGTCGTCAAGGTCAAAATGTCTAAAGGAGTATACTTGCGGAATATAACTCAATTATGTCGACTACCACACGTAACCTAACTTAAATGTATAACGTATATTTCTTCATTCCTACAGTGACTTACTGTTGGAGAGGAAATATCGTGATAATTCACTTTCGTACGTCTCTACTCGATGATTTGCGCTCTCGACTCTCCCTTCACTGGATCCATCTGAAAAGGGAATTCGCTTCTGGATCAAATGAACAATATAGAGTAACTTTGACTTTACTTCACGTATTTGTTATAATAACTAAACACCTCTCTTTAGTCCCAATTACACTTCCGTAACCCCTCGATCGCATCCACGACGCCCGTCGTGCGCTCAGAGAGACACGATGTTCCCTTACGCCCACCCACATACACGGAGAGGAAGTTTACGGGTTAACCGCATGGAGGGTATCTGGATGTTAGCGTATGCAGCCTCCCCATGCGTCTAAAACGCGAAGCTGATGCGCTGGATGCCAGCCAGTGCTTGTGTGAAGGCCCGTAGAGTGTTACATGCTATCAACACATATGAGTACACGGCTGTGAACCAAGGAAAGCCGTAGCCGAAACTCATCGACTACGTCCAAGCTGAAAACGCAAGGAGCGTGATGGGTTTAACGCATGGTGGCTCTTGCGTTTTGGGTATCAGCTGATAGTTGGCGGCGTTGGCATGAAGCGTGAGCGCCTATATATGCTGTATATGAATGTATACATATACATATGTATATATTTAACGCTGTTTCTGTTCTTTTAAGTATTACATATGAGAATGTGTTACAAGTATGAACTTCCAATGCTATGCAAGTTTTGGAAAGGAAAAAAAAAAATTTTAATTAATGTAACAAAATTAAAAATTGTAAAATACAGGAAATTTTTACTTTCTTTATTTCTCGCTTGTTTCTGCTGCATGTAATGAAGGAAAAATAAATTAATCGACTTTTATTTTGTGCATAGCATTAAAAATTTATTTGTTGTTATCCAAATAAATACTTTAAATGCGCATACATTGATATGAATGAATCTTATTGAATCTTATACGACTCACAAATCATAACGAGTCGAGATGAACTGTTTGTTTCTTATTCTAATAAGAAAACAAGGAGATGTCTTTAAAAAATTTTCTATTGGAATCAGTACATCAGTTTCGATCATGTTAGGCCCAACGCAGTATGCTTGAAAGTGTTCATGAAAATACATCGTATCAAAAAGTGAAACATTTAAATATCTATTGTAATTGGATTTAAAAATTTTTTTATTTTTCCAAATGTAGGACCATCACTTGTTATTCCATAAACAATAATGCTTTCCGGCAATAATCGATTTCCTAGGACATTTATATATTTGAATGTCACCACAGCAGTAGTCAAAGGCAAAGTAGGTAAAAAATAATTGTACACGCATGCACATCATCAACTGGCCCACACTCAATATCATCCTCTGCTACTGATTGATATTGTAAGTAATAGCACATTTGTAATTGGTATCTCAATGCGATTGTCATGGGCAAATTTATATTTGAAGTTATTTTTACTACTATTTGCTTTAATTTTATGTTAAGCCTATTGAATTTATGCGCCGAAAAATAGAATACTGGCCTGTTCAATAGCATAACCATACAATAGTGTAGTAAAAAGTGCATCTTGGGTGTGAGAGCGCCAAAAAGTTGTATGTATAAGTGATGATGCTGTTCCACGAGTTCAATCAAACTGATTGTCTAACCTTTCATTAACATTGGAAAGCTTACAATACCGCTAATTTTTTTCAGGTACTGGTATAATTTCCAGTATTCGTTATGAACTGGAATTTAATCACCTAAAATCAAGCCTAGATATCTAGCCAAATATAGCATCTTGGCGGAGGACTGTTTTATTTTCAATCTCTGGCCTTGTGGTTCATTTGTAAAATATAAAAACTGTGGCTTATCATGTTTGTCCACTTCTCCATACTCAAATTTAGCTATTCTGGTATTAATTTCATGTAATGTGAAAACTTTCATTTTTATTAACGATTCTAAAATATTTCCTATACAGATGCATGCCACGCTCTCACTTATGTCGTGCATGACATCAGGCGTTATGTTTTGGGTTATTTTAAAGTTATTAATTTTGTTGAAAATGCATTCATTTTTTATCCCAATAGCTAGTAAAGTATTAGTTAACACTGCTTGATCGTATTGTTGTGTAGTTCTACGTAAGTTTTTATCTTCTTTTTCCATTGTTTGATAGACAATTTCTTGGCAGTGCACACTCGGCAATACATATCAGCTGAAAAATTTTCATTGAATCCGCACATCGAACTGAGTCCTAGATTATCACCCAATATTAAAGGGCACTCAAAAAATACCTTGATTTTTTTACCATCGCTTAAAATATTTAGTCCATTCAAAGATAAATCATTTAGTTGCGTTTTACTTTCAGAAAAGACCGCTTCGTTACCAAATTGTTTCAATTGTTTAGAGTAAAATATCAATGCAACATAAACTTTATCTCCTTTTGATGACAAGTTATTTGGTAAGTTTGCGACAGAGACAAAACCGCCACACAACTTCTGAGAACCAGCACGACTTCCAAGTGGATTACGTGTTTCAAATTTATCGAAGTAAAAAAAAGACGTATTTTTATTTTTATCTCGTCGTGATCTTTTGTGTTCCACAGTTCTCCCTGCATGATATTTGTTGAATGGATTTGCTCCTTAGATATCTGCTGTATGTATTCAATTACCTGCTTCAAAACTCCAGGTTTTTCGAAGAAAGATTGCAGGTTTTCTTTCAAAGGAATACATGCAGCATATACGGGCTGTGCTTTGACAATGGTATTTCTTTTTTCATCTCGTGCATTTACAAGTTCTCTCCCAATTTCAATCATTTAAGGTTGAGCAAATGCGCTTTCCATGGCATACGTTTTGAAACGTTGATCTTCAGTTGAAAATTTGTCAAAAAATGTCCTTATTCTTTTCCAAAATATAGTTAGCTTTATGGTAAATTTCGTTGGTCGCTATCGGTTTTAATGAGAGCTCTATTTGTCTCCGCAGGCACGGAATCAAATATATACTTACAAAGGTATTGAGGAAACCGGTAATTGCATCAACGCTTTTCCGAGAAATATACGGATCATTGTAAAACGATAGAGTAAATTTAAGTATTTCTCTGTGTATAATTTAAAGACCTTCATGGGCTAACACGTTGTTGAAGTCCATTGTATGTATAGGAAGCACCAGTCCCGTATGCCTAGAAAAAAGTTTTTCTTGAAAACGTACTCTACGTTTCTTCGAGCAAAATTTTTTTTAACTCGTTTATCAAGAGTAATGCAAAGAATAAACGAGTAAATTTTCTTTCGAACGCGAATGACCAAATATTTAGTGGAAATAAGTAAGAATTAATTTTAAAAAAATCAGAAAGTATAAACTTATTGCTATAAGTAACTAGCTTAAAAAAAAAAAAAAAAAAAAAAAATGAATATGCTAGCTTACAGACACGCAAGCATCGTGTTTGATGTTGTTGATGAAATTCTTTCGGTTAGTAGAGTCAACTATTTATTTTTTACAAAAATAATTATAAGCATTTACGAAACTTTTTAGAGTCCGTTTCAACGGGTAAACACACTTTTTTTTTAATGCATTCATACAATACAGCAACAACAATATTATTAATTCAATACTTTTAAAAACATTGATTTTTTTAACTGATCGTATACACCTACGTAATGTTATATTTGGTAATGTGTTTGGTACAATTAACAGTGTATTTGGTACAATTAACATTAGATTTGTACTAGTCAATTAATAATTTCTTATATTGTTTAACACCTTCTATAATAACTTGCTGTTAATTCAGTATCGTACATGAGGTACATTTAAATGTGCCGCCAATGTCCCACTCTCTCCTTCGTTTTCTCTAAGATACGGTGTTGCCACGTTAACCTTCAAACATCTTTTTTTGTTCCTATTTTCATTGATATCTTAATCAAAAGCATTATAACATGGCTCCAAACTTTGAGGGTGGAATCATAAAATATTTTTTTAATTATTAACAAAATATTTCTCACTTGTGTTATTTCTAACAGGTTTTATAAGGTTATTCCAATCGCTGTCCCATGAGGACAGTGTTGAACTGCTTATCATAGATCGCATATTTCTCTTTTTTTAGTATTGTAAGATATGCCCAAAAAACTTGTGCGAGTTCAGAATGGTTTAATCTATCATACTTCCAAGTTTCGTCAATTTCTGTAATTATTTTCATAAACAGGGCAACGTCCTTAAAAAAATGATGAGCTATGTTAAAAGTTGTCTCTAAAAGACAAAAAGCATGAGTTGCAGAATCATTGTTGTCAAGAGCATACAATGTCTTTAGTATCTGAGTCATTATCTGAATTTTAAGAATGTATTTTATTTTTAATTCTCATGAACATATTTTATGCATACTGATTATTGTAAAACTGTTATGGTTGATATAGGGGTGTACACTTCTGGTACTCATGTGGTGTCTAAAGTCATCATAGATCACAGCATAGACGTTTGGTCTAAAATGTGTTCTCTTTTCTACATATGTTATTAATGTAAAAATTAAATAAGATGTATCAATTTCATTGCACTTCTCATTACAATATACATTGACGTGTAAAAATCTTTTGTGCAAAACAGACTTATTTTCATCTATGCTGTAGAAACAACTCTATAATTAATTAGAGAATATTTCTCATGAAATTTTTTTAGGAATTTTGGTTCTAAAACATTGATTACAGATGTTACAGAATTTCTAGCTAACTGTAGAAAACAATTCTTTTCCAGATATGCAAAAATTGCTTAGCTTAACATACAGAAGAGTCGAATAGTTATTTTTATAAATAATCATAGCTCCACTGTGAACAATCATAAATAATCACAAAGCGTGTGCTTTTGATCAATAAACCCTAGATAGGCCTAAGACCTGTATTAATTACCTAACAAGTCTTGAATGCCTTAACCTCAGACATGCCACAGGTCTGTATTTGTTACCTGATACATACGAGTATCTTAAGCCCAGACAGGCCAAACGCGTGTGCATTTTCATCAATAAATTTTGAACTCCTAAGCCCAGACGGGCCAAAGGCCTGTATAAATCACCTTATAAATTGCAACTACTAGACTTCATACAGGCTAAAGGCCTGTATACTTAAACCAATAAACATTGAACTTTTAAGCCCTGCACAGGCTAAAGGCCTGTATGTTTAAACCAATAAATTTTAAACTTCTTAACTATAGACAGGCCAAAGTCATGTGTTCCTTCATAAGTTAATCCCATACCCCTAGGCCCTAGACCAGCCAGAGGCCTGTATTTTTATTAATAAATCTTAACCTTCTAAGATCTAGACAGTCCAGCAGTCTGTATTTCTTACTAAATAAGTCCAAACCTTCTAAGCCTCAGATTGGCCAAAAGCCTGTTTATCTTAATGAATGTACTTCAAACTCGTAAACCCAGGCAGGCCCAAAGGCCTGTACTTATATCCTTATAATTTCTAAGCTTCTAAGCCCTAAAATGGCCACAGGTCTGTGTTAATTAACTGATACATTACAAGCTTCTAAATCTCAGAAAGGATAAAGACCAGTATTTTTCGATCAATTAATATCTAACTTCTAAACTCTAGATAGAACGAACGGCAGTATCTATAACTTGATTAATTCTATGCTCCTTAACCTGAGACCATCCAGAGGCCTGTATTTCTAACATACAAGTCCTAAGATTCTATGCTCCAGACATGTTAAAAGCCTGTATTTATTACCTAATAAGTCTCAACTTTCTAACAGAAGCCTCAAACAGAATGAAGGTCCGCAATCATTACCCGAAAAATTCTAAGCTCTTAAGTCCCAGGCAGACCAACGGCCTGAATATTTTAGTCAATAATCTTCGAACTCGTTAGCCTTAGAGAGACCAAAAGCCTTTATTTATGACTCAATAAATCCTTATTTCCTGAATCTTGGTCAGATCCAAAGCCTATAAGTTTTAATCAATAATGAACTTTGAACTTCTAAGCGCTAGGCAGGCAAAATCTCTGTATTTTAATCAATATGCTTAGTAGTCCTATTCCCAAGACAGGTTAAAGACCTGTATTTTCTACCTTTTTTATCTTAAACTCTTTCAAATGAGACAGGCTAACAGCCTGTATATTTTAGTCAATATACTTTGAACTTCTATGCCCTTGGCAAGCTGAAGGCCTGTATTACCTTATCGATCACAGGCTTCTGAGCCTCATGTAAAGGGCCTGCATTTATTGTCTAATAAGTCCCAAGCTTTTCAACTCGAGACAAGCTACAGGTCAATGTTTGTAACCTGAGAATTACAAACTTCTTCGTTCTGGAAAAGCTAAAGGCCTTCATATTTTAATCAATAAGCGTCTAAGCCCTAGTCAGGTGGAAAGTCAGTATTAATTACAAGATAAATGTTAAGCTCTTAGCCCCAGACTACCTGGGGGACTGTATTTATTTGTTAAAAAATTCTATAGTTCTGTACCCTAAGCTCTAAAACTTCAGAGTGGCTTCAGGTCCGTTTATCCTTTAAGCAATAATCCCCTGAGCTTCCAAGCCCTAGACCGACCATAGGCCTGTGTTTCTTGATTGATAATTTATCTAGTTTTTTATACACAGACAGGACAGAGGTCTGTATTTTTTATCCAACGAATTACAAGTTCCCAAGCCTTAGAGATGATAAAAGCTTGAATTCAATAGTTAAATTATCTTTAGTACGCCTTAAGGTCTGTTGTATGACCACACAGCTTTTGAACATCAAGTTTCAAACAGGCTAAATAACTGTGTATGAAAACTTTACTGTTCAAAAAACTATAGAATCGAAACCCAAAGCTGGGTAATATTTTGAACTAATGTACTAAAACCCTTATGCTTAAATATACGACTTTACATTATATTTTATATACATTATACCAACAATTAAGTTAAATCCAGAAATTAACTATAATGTAAGAAACTACTACAGTGTGATGTACGTGTACAGTCATTGCAGGCATTTTTGTCCTAATAATTTAATTATCATATTTAAGATAACAGATGAATGATACATAATTAAAGTACAATGAATTGTTATTTTAAGCCCATTGTACTATTTAAAATCTCTTAAGTCTACAGTCTGCATATCGTTGGTCAAATATTTGAACCTCTGTCTACAATCTAATAACTTTGACGCACGCTAGATCACTTTTATATAATTCTCTAACATTTTACTCACAAAATGGTAGTTTTCATACCTGGAAGTACAAGTGGCCAGGGCAAGTACGAGATCCAAGGGATCTGTATAGCAGGGCCTGAGGAACTTCTTGTGCTTGCCTAAATTGGACGCACACCAAGTGCTAATCCACCAAGGGCGGAAAAACCTTCTAAATGTTGGAAAATAAAATGTTTTTGAGTGTTGGTGGTGCCGTTGGGAAAATAGGGCTCACACCTAGTATTCATCCAACCAGGTCAAGCGCAAGGAGCCTAGTGCTTGCCCTGGCAACATGTAGAACCAGATATATAAATTACCATCTCTTTTCCAGGGCAAAAAGAACAACTTGCACGCCCAAAGATCATGGTTGTTGTAAGTGTTTGCCCCAGGTGAGAACAATATTTTTCGTATCAATGGTGGATAGTGCAACTTTGCAACCATGGGCACGGTTTCTGCCTGCGAATTACTTTTTGCCCTACTACGGTACCAAAATTAAGGCATGGTAGGGCCACAATGCTTCTTTCTGCCCGTATGTGTAAAGTAATAAGTGGGCGAAAAGTATGCCCTAGGGTACAAAACTCTGCGCCCAAGGAACAAAATCGGTCTCGCACCTTCTGTGCATCTAACTGGGTCAATCAAAAAGCCCTGGTGCTCATCCCGGTGAAATTTGCCACCAGATATGAGAACTACCATTATTTTTGCAGCTACTAAGTTAGTTTTTTGGTTTTCCGTATTAACTGTACTTTCCTAAGAGCTTTGATCAAGATTGAGATAGACGTCTTCTCTATTTTGTCTTAATTTTTTTCATAGCGAGCTGTCTAATATTACATTTGAGATGTGTAGTTGTATATTATACCTTAAGCCTGTAGGGCTTATTACATACTAAGTTTAGGACTGTGGCCCCTCTGGGATTCAAAAGACACTCTTATCTTAAGTCTTAGTTTTTGTATTTTCAAGAGTTCTTTTTTATTTCCAGTGTGTAAAAAATTCAAATAGTTTTAATAAAAAGTAAGTGGAAAAAAAATCTATGTTCTTTGATATTGTAAAAATTTTTAGTTAAAAAATAATTTAAAAAGAAACAGTTTTTTTTGTCAGTGGTAATGAAAAGATTTAAAAAAAAAAAAACATTATTTTATTAAAAACTGTTAAAAGCTCTGCGAATTGAGAATATTCGTACATCTAAACATATGTAAATCAACACATACTCAACCAACATTTCATTTCTGTCTTCATAAATAGTTTTATAAAAAATTTGCCTATTATTCTTATTTTTGTTAAAAACAAAATATTGCGATAAGTTAGTTTTTAAGTATTCATTACAATTTAGTTTGCATTGTTTTATTGAAAACTTACTATTAAAATAAAAAGTCATATTTAGCACACTCTCATCTAGTATCGCATTTTCTTACTTTGGTTCATTCAATCTTTGAATCATAAAAAAGTAATAGCAACCTTGCTTTCTCGGAGAAAAGAGCTATTTTTTAAATTACTAATATGTTTAAGTAAAACAATTAAGTCTGAGCAACGTGATCAATAAACATGGAAAACTCTTAGGATATCTGGACTGTCCTTAGCAGATGAAACGTTTTTAGTTAGAAAGAAAGTATTGAATCTTGTATTTAATTCTTGGTTATATTTTAACATATCTTATTAATATAGAAAAAAAAATTAGTTATCTTTGGTTATGTATGACAAACATTGCAACAAAATTACAGAACTGCAGAACAACTGCTACTGAATTAAAAAAACTGTAAATCTCTCATATCTTCGTGTTAAATTGCATGTACTCAGTAAACGGACCTTTTATTATTATTGTAGCACTTACTTTCTTGTAAAATTTTCAAAATTCACTTGGCTCAAATTCATTCTATGTAAAAATTAGAAATATGTTTACTTTCTGTAAACAATTACCATGTATTTTATGATAACTTAAAATTTTTTTGGTGATTCTAGCATATTACAATTTTTTTATTTATTTTTTTTATACTTTTAAAAAGGCGTATTTGTTACCATCCAAACCCAAATTTTCTTCTACTGTGGTTTATATATAATATACAGCATGATATGTTCCGGGGGCATTTCCCGAGAACCACGTGTAGAGCGATTTTTTCTGACGCAAACCCCGTTGGAATTAATTTTTTAAGGCAAATAGCTTTTAAATGGGAGCCGATTAAAAATACGTTCCAATCTACCCCTAAATAGGGTTGGAAGCCTATATAGCGAGCCCGCATAAACTCGCGACGTTGCCACATTGTCATTGGAGCTTAGTTGGCAAGCAGTGAGAACTATATCCATGTGCGCACGCAAGAGCGTCAGCTACTGCTGGTAACTTGAAGGTTAAATATAAGACGGTAAATATTGTCTGCTCCTTATGTTGTCAGTTGTTCGTTTACGCGCTAACTGTCTTTTTCACTCTCATGTTGGACAAAGACATCTTTAATTTATGTTCTTATACGTAATGTTACCTCAGATTAAAGTAAAGCATCACATCAGTAGGAATTTTTTCACTCTACACGATAGTATTTTGGCAAAAATAGTCGACCTCTTGGTCAAAAATATTGTTGTTAGGTATGTCTTGCTTGCGTTCCCGGGTATGCTGTCTGTACAAGATTAAGAACAAGTCCTTTTATCAATTACGATAACCAAAGTATGTTACAGTTAATTGGGCTCATAAAAATTATTTCTTTATCATCGAAATTTACGTGCTTTAAAAATATACGTTAAAAAATGCTCTAAATACAATGTTATTATTTCATCAAAAATTATAGAACATCTATTTAAAAAATCATAAGCTTTTCAGTGTATTAAATAATAATTTGAAAATGTCACGGTAATGGCATGTTTCGTAAATGTACACTTTTATTCAGTTGGAACTTAAATATCACTATAAACTGACACAGTGAGAATGAAAAATAGCTTACAACATACAGAAAATAAATCTAATTGAAATAAGAAAGCAATTAAAGCGAACTAAAAAAAACTCAAGTGTCCGAAAAAAGCCCGCCAAGTACAAGTCAAGTGCCCTGAAAGTACCCACAAAGTACCTAGGAAGTACCCTCAAAGTACCCACCAAGTACCCGGGAAGTCCCCGCCAAGTACCTGGGAAGTACCCACTAAGTATCCGGGAAGTACCCACCAAGTGCCTGGGAAGTACTCGCCAAGTGCCCGGGAAGTACCTGCCAATTATCCAGGAAGTACCCACCAAGTGCCCGGGAAGTACCCGCCAAGTGCCCGATAAGTACCCGGGAAGTACGCGCCAAGTGCCCGGGATGTGCCCGCTAAGTGCCCGGTAAGTATCCGCCAAGTGCCCGGGAAGTCCCCGCCAAGTACCCGGGAAGTACGCGCCAAGTGCCCGGAATGTGCCCACCAAGTGCCCGGTAAGTACCCGCCAAGTGCCCGGGAAGTCCCTGCCAAGTACCCGGGAAGTATCCACCAAGTGCCCGCGAAGAGCCTCATCTGTACTGAAAGAAGTGGTGGTGCCTTAGCTCTGTGCATTATTCTGAATTATTGCCAACGGTATGTGTAAAAACTTACTCACAAGAATAACATAGCCTCCTACGGACCATGACGCATTATACATTTTTTAAGGCATTAACGCATCTCTTATAATTAAGTTAGTTTCTTTTAGTTTTGTGATTAAGGTTAGATCAAGCAGTAGTTTTTTTAGTGCCTTTTTTTCAAAAAAATAGTCCTATTATAAATGTATATGCTTTACTAAGTAAGCATGAAAATTTTTTTCCATTGGTGGCACTATTACTAAGTTTTGCGCAGAGAGTATAACACGAGTGCATCATGTATCATGGGCTTTTTTTGTAATTGCTACCAGCAGTTAAGTTACGTAGTTTATGTAAACGCTTTCAGGCAGCGCGACTGTGAACGTGTACTAACTGTTGGTGTGTTCTGCATGTCAACAAACTTTAATTTATGTGTAAACTCCAATGCTACATCGATATTTCGGAGTTTGTTAATATGCTGAACTAACCAACAGTTACAGTTAGTATATGTCAAAACTAGCACCACCTGATCATGCAGCGGTCCACGACCTACGTAACTTAACTGCTGGCAGCATCTGTGGAATACAGCATGGGCTCTAAGTTAAATGTTTTTTTTGGGTACTGTAAATGCATGTATGTCACACTTAAAATTAGATCACTGTGAGTTGAGAATTTGTTTTATTTATTCTGGCATATCTGAAAACGCAAACAAAACATACCTAACAACAATATTTTTGACCGAGAGGTCGACTATTTTTGCAAAAATACTATCGTTTGGAGTGAAAAACTTTCTACTTATGTGGTCCTTTACTTTAAATGGAGGTAACATAATTTATAAGTATATAAATTAAAGTTGTTTTTGTCCAACATGAGAGTAAGAAAGACAGTAAGCGCGTGAACAAACAACTGACAACATAAGGAGCAGACAATATTTACCTTCTTACATCCAACCTTCAAGTTACCAGCAGTAGCTGACGCTCTTGCGTGCGCACATGGATATAGTTCTCACTGCTTACCGACTAAGCTCCAATGACAATGTGGCAACGTCGCGAGTTTATGCTGTCGCGCTATAGGCTTCCAACTCAATTTAGGAGTAGTTTGGAACGTACTTTCAATCGGCTCCCATTTAACAGCTATTTGCCTTAAAAAATCCATTCCAACGGGGTTTGCGTCAGAAAACGTCGCTCTACACGCGGTTCTCGGCAAATTCCCCCGTTACATATCATGCTGTATATGTGGCGTCCCAGGCCCAGCCACTCACAGACCAAACCACGCACAAGCGCAAGCAGTAAATCGTCCCCCACCAAATCCTCACTACGTTTCCGTATAGTACCACCATCTCATAGCTCTAGCAGTGCACTGCTCCTGACTTTCCTCTGCTTCGCTTGTGTAGCGCCTTTGACGAATTACTTTCGGACAAGCATTTGCACGAGACGGTACGAGCTCTCACTGCATGGTGCTCCTGACAATACACATTCTTTACCGCAACTCTTTATGTATTTTTTGGTTTCAATAAACCAGGGTCTTTTCTTATGTCACAAGTACTTATTCCTTGACCTAATATCACTTCCGGTTTTCCTTGGGCTCGGAAAAGCTTGCTATGTGGTGATCTTTTCAAGCAGTGAAATCTACAGAACATTCAAGGTGGCAAAGTTAAAAGAAAAAAGAATAGAAAAACATCGGTGCGTGCAGTCAACTCTCATTACAAGTGCTCGTTTTTTCTTTTCCGGCATTAAGTCAAGTGACTCCTGTAGCACGTGGCTACTGCCATATTGTCTTTTTTGCCTTACTGAGTCCCAAGCTTTTCACGTGCAAGTAAATATCATCTAGTGGCCCACTTCTTTTGTCTCGCGCCATCTTGCTCTACAAAATACGCTGCCAGTAGACGTTGCAATATAGTCTCAAGAGAAATACAGCACCATTAAAGCCAATTAATTCTGCGCTGTCATGACCAACGATTCATCTCGTAACACCGATTTAGTTATCAAAAATGGCCTGTCCAACGACGAAAACCTCCTTACGAAAGACGAGGAGTATGATGACGTCCAAGGTGCTCAGAGTGCCCAAAAAAATCGCCAGCAAACACTGTCTATCTTAACGATCTCGCTTCCCTACTTTTGACCCCAAGCATGTGATTTGTCGGGGCCTACAGCATGTTTAACAACCACTGCATCAAATCGGATACTTTAGAATCCGCCACGTGACGGCAGCCCTGGACGACGACACTGTTCAAGAGGTCTCAGACGTTCTCCTCTATCTGCTGGAGACTGGCAAGTATGCAGCTCTCCAAACAGCTATTCTAAGCTGGCTGACAGACTCCGCTAAGCAGCAGCTCTGCAAGCTATTCACTCAAGTCGAGTTCGGCTATCAAAATTCATTTCAACTCCTCCGCCAAATGAGGAGTCTCGCAGGAACAGCAGTCTCTGACGATGCCATTCGAGTAAGCTGGCTAGACTTTGGACTTTCTGCCTCCACCCGTCACATGCTCTTTAAGGCAAGGCCACCCCTCTCAACGATGTCACGTCCCTGGCTAATAAGCTTATGCTCAACACACATGGAACTGCCGTAGTCAACTTTACCACAGCAGCAGTAAGCCGTGCCCAAGGTGTCATAGGACAAGTTCTTGGTACAGCTAGCCTCAGTGCAGTGGACCCTTCATTGACAGGGATAGTACCCCTCGCCATTGTTCACTAAGCCCTGACCGTTGAATCTGTGATTTTGGCACTCAGCAAACAGTTACTTCTACATCGGACTGTTTTGTTTAGAAACTTTTTCTCAAGCTCCTTTACAGACCATGCATGAATATGCATGCAGGTATATTTTTTTTTAACAGAGTGCAGTGTCATCTATCTAAATGTCATAACTCTTTAAATACAGTAGTAAAATTAAAAAAAAAATTTGTTTTCAGAGATGTGCAAGTAGCTGCAGTTTGTCCTCTAAAAGTATTTGAGGTTTCCGTGCTGGTATAGATCAACGTAAAGAAGAACGTCCTACACTGTTGGCCAACTCAAAAGTAACCATACTGTACGCGATCTTGGCAAAAGTTAAATTAAAGATTCCAATTTCTTGACTTATGTTTCTGGTGAAGAGATTTTAAAGATCGAAACCATAATCATTGAAGCCCACGAAAATATAGATATCCTGTGGTATGATCCACGTGTTGTGGAAGTGTTTGCGAACACGAGGCTGCTTACCGATGGATCTTTTCATGCTGTTCCTTGATAAAAATCTATTATAAAATAGCACAAATATTGACGATAATGACAGACAGTAACAGTATGATAGTGTAATAAAATATGTAAGTATAATATATACAAAAAAGATTTAGGTACATGGGTGGTTTTACAAAAATCAGCATCTTTTAAAGGCTGAAATGAACAAATACCTAAGGGCTTTTTAACTTTACTAAAACTTTTTCTGTATCGTTTGTAATCACAAAAAAGCATAGTTTTTTTTGGACCAACTAAACTTGCACTACAAAAAATTTCGCCATAGTAACTTTATAAGTACTGATACGGGCTCTGAGAAGAAATATGCCCGTAACGGACTCTAAGGAAATCGTCTCAAGATCGACATTCAGTCACACTGACTAAAAATAAAATGTGGTTCTTAAACTAACATAGTACGTAACAGCTACAATTTGACCTTTCTTCTTCTAACATAATAATTACTCAACACATAGTACGGATACACAGTTAATTTAAAATTGTTATGGGCTCTGAATTTCAGTTAAGTTTTAATTCGTGAAAGATTAACTTCAGAAATCGGTGAGCCTGGTACAATGGTCTGTGTGGATAGAACAATTTAAAAAAACTACTGCAGTATACTGATCCTCTATACGTACAAAATTTTAAAATTAGAAGACCTTAACACAATTGCATACATTTGTGACAGAATTTTCTGCAAAAGGTTATGGTTCGTTAGATTTTAGGACCACAATGCATGATATCACGACATTACACATAACAAACCTTTTTTTGGTTCTCTAAAATGTATAAAAGAAAGGCTAACATCAATGTCTTGACGGTCCAATAGCTTAAAAATAAATAAAAAAGCCACATTTTTCTACCGGGCATCTTTAAACAAGAAGATTTTGAGATAGATACCCCAAAATCTAATGAATCCCTTTCTTTTGTATTAAAAAATCAATCGTAGACTCACATTTGATCCTAGGAAGACGTAAAAACATAGACATGGATATGTGCTACTACTTTTTATTGCGTTCTGAAGTGTGCAACACGAGAAAATTTAATTTCATGAAATTTTTAAAAAGTTGACTTTGTAAATAGTAGCTGTGTCCTCAATAAACAAAAAATGCGAAATTTCATATGATATTATTTATTAATGAGAAGTTTTTACTAATGTGGAAGAAGTACCAAAAAAAATGAAACTAAAAAATATATACATGATTATTCATTATGTAGTGCGTTGTTCATCGCTCTGTACGATAGTAACAATTGGTTTGTGGAAGAAAGTCTATTAAGGGCTGCGAATTTGTATTATTTAAATTAACATTAAAATCGCTAGAAACAATCATAGGCAAAGAATTGTAATTTTTTTGCAATTCAGTAAAACCAATATCTGAATATGGTGGAAAATTAAACTGCAAAAAGCAAATTATTTTATTCATGTTAGTATTTGGTGAGATATAAACAGCAACGTGCTTAAAAAGTAAGGTTACATCCATACGCGTTAATTGTAACCAATGGTCACAAACTAAAACACACGCACGGTCGGATGGAAACTGTCATTTCTCTCACACTCTTCCTGTTGCTTGTAGACCACTCGCATCACCTATAAGACAGACTAATATTCTTGCAGGTGGCAGCGTTGACACGCAGCACTGGCTACTTATTGGCCAGCAGCCGTTCACAACATGTGTGTCTGTGCGCCAGCACATGCATACTCAACTTCTTGTAGATAAATATGATGTAGTATATTTATATACTTTGGCTGGTACCAGCGTAAACTTAGCATTCCTCAGTAGAGAGAGAGAGAGAGAGAATGGTAATAGTGTAACTGTATAGGTGTGACAGAAAAGGTGTTACGCTTTAAAAACTTTCACTGCCCAAGTGGAAATCCAAACCTCGTATTAAATTGTTTACGTCAAAAAAAAAAAAAAAAAAAAAACAACAGAGTTTTAACCCTTATGTTACTTCAAAAAATAAGTTTTCATTTTTTTAAACAAGTTTTTAAACTACAATTTCTATAAACCGCGTTGTAGTTGACTGTACCACGAGCGATCTCGGTTTCTGCAAGCAACCCGTATATAAAAGTAATAAAAAAATTTTTTAAATGTAATTTAGACTCATTTAAGATTTAAAAAAAATTGGACTATGAGAATGTACGGAAGTTAATTTAATTTTTAAAAAGTAAGTGATAATTTGTACTTGCGCAGAACTTCAAATAAAACAATTTGCAGATAATATCTGTTGCTTGGACCATAATAAGTTATAAAACAACTGAGCCCTATCTAAAATCTTTGGAACATCTACATGAAGTTTTTTTCATTTGCTACCGTTTAAAGTCATTCCTGCTTCAGAAGCGGCACTAACAAATACTCTTCTACAGATTTTTTCAGATGCAGTACAAGTAAATGTTTTTTCGATCTCAGCCAAGTTGGTATTAAGCATGCTTTAAAAATTGTATTAATATATCCTATATGCATTTTCAACGTGTATTGCAATAAGTTAATTCGTATTAACGAGGTTATCAATGACGAAAAAACGTTATTTTTTTCAATAAAATAATTCTTAATACGTAAAAAAAGTGGTAACTATTATGCAAGTATAATGATTTTTACTACTGCCACATTAATTTGTTATATAAAAAGTAGTAGGAACAGTCATCAATTTATTTGTAGCTTAACAATATCATTAAAAAAAAAATGTAACTGTATCTAATGAAAAAAAAAATTAGATACAGCGCACATCTTGATATTTCAAAGAGTTAATCAAGTAGGAAGTAAATACTGGAGTAAGTGTAAAAGCTTTGTTTGTATAAATTAACATACGAATATGCATACGATAACTATTACTGTGTTAAGTATTGTGCATGAACAAGATAAGTTGCCTCATCAAGAGGCCAAGAGAAATTTAATCCTGAAAAGCACAAATTAATAAAATTTTTTATTGCTTTGGGTTTACTACCAATAGAGTCGATCAACGTGAACTTTCAGTACATTAACTCTAAACATTTGAAGAAGTTCTGAACAGATACTTTTTTGTCAACTTTCTTTGCTTATTTTGCTTGTCACTGGCTCTTAAATCACCAAAATTTTTGCTTACAAACAAAATCTTTTAGGACCAACAACTGTATAAAATCATATCATTAATTGATAATGCGATTAACAGGTACTTGGGGCACTATGATAAGACTTTTGTCACATGTCCTTGCTGTTAATTTTTAAGGACGTTTGAAGCTGAACCAACCCTTTCGTTTTTAAATTTCCAATATTTAATCTATGAGTCCTGCTATACTGAAAAAGAATAAAAAAATTGAATTAGAATGAGGGAAATTGGACAAGAAAGAGTGCACGTTTAAGAAATTTACTTATAATATGTGTAAGTTTTTTGAATATGATAAGTATACACTTAAAGGTATGTTGTTAACAATTTATGTAATCTATTCAACATCACCATCTTTGTTAGTAAGTTCTGAAAAAACTTGTTCACACAGTCAACTTGTACAGTGGCTACTTTCGTAAGTACCCTAAGTTATTTCATTTACTGTTGCTTTCTCTCTTGAAAGGTTTGACAGGAACTTGAGTCGTAATAATTAAGATACTCTTCTTATGATACTTACAAAATTGCTTTTTTTGATATTCTCTTTAAAATTTAAATAAAATTTTGAAAGCAAAACGATTGTTTTACTTAGTATACGAATCAAAATATTTTTGTGCAACATAGACAAGGTTCGTTGAGAGCTCTTAAATAAACAAATTCTCACAATCAGTTCTTACATTACTCACACAAGTTTATGACCATATGAAGTATGGTAACGATCACGGCTATAGACGCTTGTAGTACAAGATATAATTTTGTGATTTTATTTGCTGCATGCAAATAGATATAGAACAATGGCAAGCATGTTTCAGGTGAAATAAATCAAGCTAATATGACAGTCAAGGGCAAAACGTTTTAAAACCATTCTTCCAATCAAAAAATAAAATCATTATTTACACTCAAAATTACTTTGACTATCTTTTACTCTCGTTTAATAGTAACGTTACAATGAATTAGATATTTTTTGAATATTGTACGAAACAAGAGTGAATCCCTACCAACTTCTATGAAAACCTATGATGGCCCCATTCACATTATTATGGAAATACAAGATTATTGTCTTGAAATGAAAAAAATAACTGAGGTCATATATGATAGCAATTTCGTAATGAAAAGCCAAGGTGAAATGTATATTATGAATTCTGATTGTCCAATAACTCTGTAATTGGGTGAGCAATATGACGGGTACGTCTTAGAAAAGTCGGGCAAAGAGTCGATTCTTATAGCATGCTTAAAGCGCGAAAACATGCCTAGTGAATAGTCGCAATAAAATTTCCCTGATGCATAAGTCTTATGTAATTGTCCAGAGTATCTAGTTGAATTTTCCGAACGAATTTCTTTATCACGGCTTATGATGGAATGTTTACTCCCCATGTACTTCCTATGTGAAAGGACGGTTAGAAACGGGGATCACAGTGAGAGAGAAGAAAAAAGAGAGAGTCGACTAGGCAGTGCAGGGATCCATTAACCAGAAAGCGTAAGAAAAAAGAGTGCATTTGTAGAGAGGAGGAAGATAAAGCAGTAGTGTCAACAGAACGAGGAGAAGAGTGAGAGAGCTAGACAGTCGCCACCGCAGGGATCTGCAAAAATGTGCATTCCAATGTTTCCTAGCTAAAGATAGAAGAAAAAGAAAATTGAAGAGAATTTGATGCTACAATCACATAACCAGTAGAAAATTTGTGGCAAGTTTAAATATTAAAATTAATAAAAAAAATACAGAGAACAAACGTGTACGCACATACCAAGTGACCACCACAAAAAAATGTGAAAGAAGACTTTACGTGTGTATATGTGTTGGCATTCTCACTTTGATGCGTAAGAATTATAAGGCAATGTGCATGAACTTTCGCACACTTGCTGGCAGAGGATGCAAAAGGGCATTTTTTATCACGTAGAAATTTATCATATGCAATTTTCATTTCTAATATTTGTCTTACATTTTTTTTAAATAAGTAATAAAAGTACATTTAATTCAACTAGTTACCGCTGAGCATATGATGAGTGCATAGTATGCTAAGCAAGCGCTAAAGAGCGTTCTTCAAATAAACAAAAACCTATTTAACATAAAGGAGAATAGCAAGGAGAGTAAAGGCCCTAAATAATCCTAGAAAATTAGTTCCTTCTTTGGCTAAGATCTGTTCAGCGGCGTCATCTAGTCAAGAGGGATACTAAAGATCTAGACTATCATTCACCTCTTTATCTGGGACCCATTGAATGGCGTTACCTGGACAAGGTTGATCAAGCGTCAACACACAGCCCTCCACATTCCCCATCACAGACCCCCCACAGACCCCTCACAAATAAGCTAAAAATTTGACAGTTTTTACCTTATAATCGAGATTTCTCATTTTTTCTGTAAACCCCCCACAGCATTCCAAAGCTCCTCTACAGCCCCTCTACAGCCCCTTCACAGCCCCTCCACAGCCCCCCACACATTTTTTTTCACCCCCTTACAGATCCCCCACACCATTTCTCTTGTCCTCCCACAGCCCTCCACAAACCCCACACTGTTTTTCTCGTCTCCCAAAGCCTTTCCACACCATCTTCTTGTCTCCTTACAACTTTTTCTGTTAAATACAAATTATCTCTGTTAACAATAAATACTATTTTTACTTAGTTTTAAAAATAATTATATTCATCTATTTTTTCACACCGCCAAGGAGGCAAACAGACGGACTTTATACATATAAATGAAACATTAAATCCATGTTTCATTATGTAATAATGTTACTAAAAAATTTACTAAAAATCGTAATAAAATGATAACCAAATTGTTAAAGTTCTTAAATAAGTATAAAGTTCTTGGTGCATTCAACTTTTTTTTTGTTACTATTATTTTAAAATAATGTAATATTTATTATTTTTTATATGTACGTGTATAACATGATACAGCTACATACACAAATATAAACGCTAAATAATTATTAAACGATATTAACTGTGAAAGTATTACTTAATTTGTGAAGATAAGCTGAATACCCTGTTTAATTTAGCTTCATCATAACCGCAAAGACACAGAACTCCCCGCACCTAATCGTAAATTAGGATACTATTTATAATACACATGTATTGTTGTCTTATGTATATTATAAATTTACACATGTTTTAAATGCATCAATATTTTATTTGTATATTTATATATATTATCTTAATTTAAGGGACGTAACTGTCTCTTACCTGTTGCTTCGACGTATACGTGTTTTGAAATAATAATTGTTGTATTTTAATTTTGTAAATCAATAAATTAAAATTTAACTTTATGACTGCCATTTGAAGTATTAATGATGGTTAAATTAAAAAAATAATTGGAAAATAGCTATTCTATTTTTATAACATATTTACTGAGCTATTGTATTTTTAATAAATTTGGTTACATAAATTAAAGATTTTTGATGCCAAAAAATTTTAAATTAAATTTTTTTAACGAAAATTATCATCATAAAAAAAAACATCATGATATATATTTGTTAGGTAATAAAATGATTATTCATAAAAATATTTTAATTTATTGGCGTAAATATTGCCTATTTATTTATAACAATCATCAAAAATAGTAAACAAATTATGTAAAAATCTTTTTCCGAACAATAGTTTCTATTTCTGTATTTTTTTGCCTTTCTACTTAAATAAATAAATAATTTTTATCATTGGTTTTTGACAAAGCTACATATGATTGACCATAAGAAAATAAGGGATTCCTTAAATACAAACCTACATTTTTGAAACTTTGACTTTGGGACTTGTTTTTTGTTATAGCAAATGCCACAACGATTGGAAATTATTTACGATGTATAAGTAAAAGGTAGAAATAAGAAATTTCCTGTATTTAAAGTTATTCTTGAAATGATGACTCTGTTTCCAATTTTTTCTTTAGTTATTATTGCTCTTTCTATATTATATTTTAATAATTTTGTGATTCGTAAACGTGTTCCATTTAAGAGTCCATCTTATAAACTTAAATTTCTCAGTAACATAACTGTTGTATCAATTTTTAGATTTAGTTCATGAGGTGGTAATTCTTTATTAGTATTGTTCATTTCTACTAAAAAATTAAAATAAATATCATGGTCTGATTAATCAACCCCTTTATAAGTTGCGTTATCTATACTATAGTCAGTTTGAATTTGTCCAGTTGACTTTTTAAGAATTTTATTATTTAAGTAAGAGGTGTACTCCTTATGCGATGTAAGTATAACACTTTTTATCAAACAATTGTAGAAATTAAAAAATTTTTGAGAATATACACCATTTAAGATTTAATTCCTAGGAATGTTAAAGAACTTTTCTTCCCCTTTTCCAATTTCTTATAATAATTTTGAAAGTTCTTTATCGTTAAAACGAATATTAATTTCTGAATTTGAAATTTAAAATGAGTTTAATGAAAATAAAGATTTAATAATCTGTTTAATTTTAATTTTTTTGTCACCATTTATTATCACTGGAAAAATCTGACAGAAATAATGGTCTAAAATAATTAATTTATGTCCAAAATAATTTTTAGTACTACACAAATTTCTCAACTTTCTGTCAACTAATTTCAATGCACTTATTTTAATCATTGAAACGTTATCCCAAATAATTAAACCAACTTCTCTTTATTCTTTTTAACTTGACTGGGATTCTAAAAATAGACTTTCCATATTATTAAGATCTAAAAGAAGTCTCAATGTTCTATGACTGGTCATCCCCTTTAGAAACAAAATTTATGCTATGCCAGTCCATGTCCTTGACATGATTTTTTTATTTTGAGAAATGAATAAATAAGTTAACGTTTTATATAAGTCAGTTTTTTCTGATAATCCGGGACTATCTATCAAGAGAATATTTTTTCTTTGTTTGCAAATAATATGAAATATATTTTTCTGGTCATTGTTCAAACTCTTATACATCGCGTTAAACATTTTTTTACTGTAACGTATTTTATCATTTTTATCTTCTTTTTTATTTCCATTTTGTTTTTGGTGTACAGAAATTAGAGCATTAAAATGTTTAATCTTTTGATTCTAAAATTTGGTTAGTGTGTTAAAAAGTCAAATTATCTTTACTATTAGGCAAACCCTCCGTGAAATTTTTTTTTGTTTGTTTCATATTTTATCACCTTCAAAGTTTTCTGAAATAAGAAACCAATCAAAAAATTGTCTTAATTGATATGGAAACATAACAGCAGTTGCTTTTTTAAAAAAATTATCAATTTTTTTATCATTGTCTATTAAACCCATTGCAACTGCTCGACCATTCAAAGTTTTATACGTTATTCCTTAATATGTTTTAACATCTTTAAACGATTTCGAACCAGTTATTTTATTTAATACAAGTTAAAAAAAAAGTCTTTTATTATCTCTTGGAGATACAATGTTTAATCTACCTCATGTAATATTTCTTATTACATTTTTTTTTTCGCCTAACTTCCAATTTATTATCAAAAGTGTAGTATTTTGGAATGTTCACATACTATATGGATTTCGTAAAGACATCATGTTTATTCAATTTAAATCAAGCTGTTAACTGTGTCTCGCAGTTTTGTACAACAGTTCTAATATTATTTTCTTTCAATACTAGTTTTTGTTTGTTTTTAAGGTGAACAGCTAAATTTACAACTGCATGACTTCTAACGCAGATTGGGAATTCTTATAATTTCTAAGCTGCTTTCATTGAACTTTCATATCTAGCATTAACGTAACTATTAATTTCATTGAATATTTCTTCATCTTTGTATTTTAATTTTTGAATTTTGATGTATGCTCTGTCACGACCTTTATGTACATAGTCATAAATATATTTTATTCTTTGACATTCGTATTTCATTAACAAAAATTTATTATATGGTATGACCATTAAGATATCCACTAAAATGTCATCTTTTCTCTAAATTTTATAAGCACGTTGTTTGGAAGTAACTTAAATACCTTAATACAACAACAGAATAAATAAGTACACAAGAAAATTAACGTTAAATTAGAGATAATATTGGCATGAATAAGAAAAACTTAGAATGTTTGCTAACTTCTGAACATTTTGAGCTTACAGGAATAACTTTGGGTCAAAATCGTGTGTACAAAATACTAGCTAAAATGAAAGTTGCAATAGAAATTCCTGTAACAAAAACTAACAGGCGTGGCCAATCATACCTGCGTTTGATAAAAGCCACTTCTAGGTTATTCATGGGTGAGGCCATAGTAACATTCGATTAAAGTTGCTGTTTAACGATGACTGTAAATACCAATGAAAAGGCATTGGCGTTTGAAATATCTTTACAAAATCTCGCTTCTTTTGATTAAGGTAATTTGAAAAATTCTAGTAAAACATACTAGTAAAAAAAATAGATTACAGAAAAACTTTGCTGGCATCATCTTAATAGGACAATTTATAACTTACTTTTTCCAGTATCAAAAGAGTATTTACATTTATTCTATATTAGAAGCGATACTGCTCTACATACATCGTACGCACAGTATGATATACCTATAATTGATAATGAACCGTTCTTACTGAATAATATAGATACCTTTTTGTTCTTTGCAAAAAAGTTAAAAATAAGATTCATCAATTACAACAAGAAGGGACAGACAAGAGGTATTGTTCATATTGTAGTCTGTGAGTGTCCAATTTGTTATATTTTTTAGAGCAAAAGACAACTAAACATTCGCATTAGAGCACATATGAGATAAGTTAAGAAACACGATCATAGATCTGCAATAGCCCTATATTCAAACGAATTTTAACTCTATTTGGACTTAAATAAAGTAAAGATCTTGGATCTAGAGAAGAAGAAACTTATAAGAGAAGTCAGTGAAATAATTTATATTGCAATTAATGATAATAATGTTAATCGACAGCTTAATACTGGAAGGTTGAGTTCTGTATATGAGAACTTTTTGCTTGATGCTTAAAACAAATTTCTGTAAGTGCATTTATTTTTAGTTTGTTTTTTTTGTATAATGTTACTTTTCATGTATTACACCCTATACTAATATTCCTTAGATCTTCTCTTTTTAGTCACTTACCTAGTACTAAACCTCTATAGTTTCTTATCCTATGTTGTTACCTTCACTTTACCTAAGAAGTTTTTATCGGTTCCTATACAAAATAATTAGCTTTGTAGTTTAGCGTTATTTTACTATTTACGAGACATGTTAAACAAGTTTTTGTTTGTGCACTTGGTGCAAAGGTAATTGTGTGTTATCCTTTCACTTGTATTAGTATCGTTTATTTTTAATCAAATGTTGTATTTGTTTTCATGTATATTATATTTTAATATTTGTATGTTTTAGAACTATCTGGCCGTGAAAAGAATATCTGAAGGATGTCAAAATATTGGCATCTTTAGATTCTTATTAAAATACAGTAATGCTCTGTATCCAAATTTATTCATTACAAGAAGGATCAATCAAACGCAAAAACTATCCCTAATGCTTACTTATGACCTAATATTACAGAGACACGAAAGCAAATCAGTGGATCTGAATTTCTTTCAGTATTTGATCTAACTAATAGATTTTATTAAACTCAGGTATCTTCTGAAGATCCTTATGAAACGAATGTTAGTACTCTATACAGACGTTACGAGTATACAAGTATGCCATTTAGATAATGCAATGCACCTGCCATATTTTAAATACTTATGGACTTCGTACTATGAGAATAACGAGGCATGGAATACTTAAAATGATACATTTAAAAAAAAAAATTCAGACGATTTAATATGTGCCAAGACTTTCGAAAAGCATGAAAATTAAGTTAAAAAATTATTTAATACACTAACAGATGCTGGTTTAAGATTACAGCTAGATCCATGTAAATAAGTAACTCTTGGAGTGACATGTTAAGGATATAAAATAAGAGAGCTTTGAAAAATTAAAACCAGCCCCATTTAGAGTTCCGATTATTGCACTCGTCGATCTCAGCCGATCAATTATCATTATTACTGACAAATTAAGGCAAGCTCTCAATGCTATTGTAAATAAAGAAGAATGAAGAGAATGCACCTGAAAGCCTACATGTCTTACACTTCTAATGCAAGCGAAAAAAATTACTTCACTACTGAAACCAGTGGACAGTGAGTGCTTGGGTACTCGAGTAAAAAGCTGTACTTCTTCAATATTATACGGCAGATAATATGTACAGTTATAAACATACTTATACCTTCTCTAAAACGATACTGTGCATAAAGGTGGTGAAACTATTGATGGAATAAGTATACCTTTGTTAGTTGGGTGTGGTTTCAATAAATATTCTAATATTTATTAACTCAACAACTACAAGCAACATATCATGGCTCAATACAGTATAAACAATATTAAGACTGGCCAATACAAGACTATCCACTTTCATCAAATACTCCGAAGGCTTCAAAACAACATCCTATACTGCCTACGCTAATTACATCTGTAACATCACGCTCATATTTATCAGATATTTATAAGATTTTTAATAACATAGAAGTACATGCCAGTAAATATTTTTTCAGAACGTTAATCATGCATAGGTTTTTTTGACAGATATTATTTAAGCATCAAAAGTATACTAAAAATATTATAAAAAATATTCCAAAAAATTGCAGATTCTTTAACTGTACCTTTTTTTACATGTTTAATTTAAGAAATTGGCAACTTAACATAAATGACTCAAAATGCACTTACAAGATCTTTATGAAGCCCTTAATTTTTGTTTGTATAAAAGATGACTTTTAGATACACCTGTTTATTTTTAAATAAAACTAGACATAAAAACTTATCCATATAGGAAAAATAATTTCATGCGTCACTGCCTACAATAGCGCTCCTCCCACCTTTTCAAATTTTGTAATCAAAGAAAATGCAACAAAAAACAATCATGGTATTTGTACAGTAATTAAAAATTTTTCTTTTAAGTATGAAAATTTTTTTCAAATGTGAAAAATTTTATAAATAGTTAAGTATTTTTTTTAGAAAACCAAGGTAATCATGAGTAAATAAAAAACAAATTTTCATTAATATGTATCAAAGATATTCTGCTAATGTATACGAATTTTTGCATTTTTGAAAAAAACGTGGACCATAAAAATTTGTTTTACTAAATAAGTTATTTATTTAATTTATCATCAAACCTAAAGTAACTAAGAATTTACGTTAAAAATATGTTATAAACATTTCAGACAACACGTAGTAATCACGTTTCTTATGCTGGGCCGGCTCATATCAGAGTTAGTAGGGGCCTTGGCTAGTGCACAAGAGGTCATGGGCTCAAATCTCTTTGGAACCTGTTTTTTTCTTTTTTTTAGAATTTCCTTAAAGTTAGAGAAATAAAATTTAATAAATTTGAAATGTGTGGTGATGTAATGTGGTGTCATGTGGTGTAGAGGAAATCAGTGGTACGTCATGGAGGTAAGAAATAGGGAGAGAATCAATTAAAATCTATTTTTGTCACACTTTCTTTCAAAGTCATAATCTAAAATCGTTGATTTACCCTTGCGCATAGCGTTCCAATAGAAGTAAAACTTCTAAAAAGTGTTTAGCAGTAATAACTGACGTACAAACTTTTTCACATTATTTCTACGAACGAAATTTCATAAAGACCATATTTCTAGAGATGATGGGCCTTCGGCATACATCGAATCAATAGAAGACCCTGTGAGTCAACTAAATCGATAGAGAGCGTAGCTCTGTAGTACAACTGCACGTATAAGTACAAAAATGAACGTTTAAATGCAAATTCGGACGCTTAATCACGTAAGCCCACAGATTTTTATAAAGTAAATACCGTAAAAAATTATGTAGAGTTAGAAGGGGTGTACGAAAGTTAAAAAAAATTTAACATCAAGCAGCAACAGAAGCAGCAACAGTAGTCACTTCAACAGCCCAAGCTCTGACAGTGAGTCTAGTAAGTCTAAGACATGACAGTTTGGTATGTTATATTTAATTTTTTTTTTCTCAAAATGATTTGACAAAAGAAGCATTAATTCCATGTATTGATAGAACCAGTGATATACGCAGCCAAGGTTTAGACAGTTTAAAACAGAAAAAAAATTAGCAGACATCGATACCCAAAAGAGATAAACTTGTACTGCCTAGCTTCTTAAATACCGAATGAGATTTACTATGCATCTCAACCACAGTAGACTATAATTACAACAAGAAGCTATTACTGCAGCTTGTTACTGAAAAAAAATATTAAAGTCTCTTGCATGACCACTAACTGCCAGGACTTCTATTAATAAAAAAATCAAATCTGCACCTCAAAAATCGATAGAATTTAAGTTTGACAGTAAATGATTGAGTATATCAGAGAATAAAATAGTTACTTTAATAAAATAAAATGAAAAACTACTATATACTGCACAAAGATCAACTCATTAACGGGTTTTAAAGGGCAGTCACGATAAAAATAATGATAACGAGCATCTTTTTACTACTAGTTTGCAAAATACAAATCTTGCTGGCCCATCTTTAAATTGGGATTATAGCATACCACAACAACGATCTTATATAATAAGAACAACAGGATATCACCTACTAGAGTCAAATAAAAAGTTTTTTGAATTGAATAACTTCATCTAGTGTTTCACTAAAAGCACTACTACTAGATTATTAATAAGAAGAGACACGGATCTTTTTGAAATGATAAGAACACAAAAACAATTAACATACAAAAAAGACAACATTATAACGTTTATTTTAGCTGTCTTAATACTCAATTTCACTAGCAACAGCTTGTTCTTAGATTTAAATAAAATTCAAACAGACAAATAAAAAAAGACAATTACATGTCGGCAATGTATTAAAAACTACTTAAAAAAAATAAATTGGCATTAGGCTCAGTTATCAAAGAAAGAGAAAAAAATAAGATATTGCCTCAAATTCTTTCACTCGTGCTTAGTCGGTTTAGCTAAGGCAATAAGAAACAATAATATAAATACATTAAGAATATCCATAAATGATAAACTAACTGAAAAAACAATTTCCAAAAAAATATAGCTCAATAGAATTCAGAAAGAACGCAACCATAAAAACACTAAAATAACTAAATGTTTCAGTAAATATGCTTATTGACCAAAAACGTAAGACAACAAAATTTAGTAGAATGCCACAACAGACTCCTTGGTAGGAAATAGGGAAGGAATAAGACTTACAGAAGGATACAAGAATAGTATTACTGAGAAAGTGTAATAAAAGATATTAAAAAGTTTAGACGAAAATGTAAAATTTGCCAAGAACAAAGCTTGATTTCGATGAAAAAAAAAAAGCCTATACTAGTAAGCAATACTTCAGCTCAAGTTGTCGCAAAAAAAGTCATTGGTACTATAGAACCGATGGCAATAACAATATCTGGAAATAAACATATTAACTAAGCATTGCTTATTTTTATAATACTGCGCAGCAGTAGCTATACTTGATATCCAAAGCTACCACAGTAGCAGATGCTCAGGCAGACACTTCATAACTTTGTATAAAGTGCATTAAATAATACTCAGGAATAATGTAAAGAGTTTTCAAAATATTAAACTGACAAATGTAGCCCAAATTTTGAGTTTCATACTTAAAATCATTACACCTTACTTTATTTTTTTTAATTTATTCAACTACAGCTAATTTTTGTCTATATATTGAGCCAGTATTTGCTTATTACAATGTAATCTCCGTCAAAATTTTACATTTTTAACAAGCTTATTATGTATGATAAATAAGAAAATGAAATTATTAGTAAGGTAAATCAAAAGCTACTTTAACATTTATTCTGTAAGGTAATAACTAAGGTAGTTGAAATATAAGAAAATAAAGGTTATTTGATTGATTTCCAAAACTAAAATTTTTGTTTACGACACTTAAATGTAGGCAAAGTTAAAATGAACTACTGAATAATATCCAAATTCCTAATTCATGTTGATAAGAACCTGTAACAATAAATAATTACATAAAATTTCACAAAACTTTTTTTTTACTAAAGCTTATGTACACTTCTGCCTAAAACTACATTCTAAATTTGTATTTGATAAGCCATACAAGAATTAAACAAATTATAAGTACGTCTGTAACATTGATTTTCAACAATGCTTAATTTTACACTTGTGCAGTATGAAATTGGGGGAAGGATCTACAGTACAAACAATGTATCATAACTCGAAAGAATAATATTTGTAGACTTATTAAAAAAAAATAACATATAGTCTCATAGAGTTAAATAATAACTTGATTGGAATCATCGTTGCATGCGCAGAAACAGTGGCTCAGCAATAATTATAAAGGTAATTAAAGTTAAGTAAAACAACAAATTATAAGATCCTGTAAATGTGAGTTTAAAAACTTATAATTTATACTATTCGTAGAAATCGAATACTTCTTGTCTCACCAAATTTATTCAATTACCAGATAAGACATTATTTTGTTATTCCTATATAATTATTTGGTTATTCCTATATAATTTCTTATAAGAAGGAGATATAGTTTTGATTGAAGAGGAAAATATCAAACAAAATCTATGGAGAAAGGGACTTATAACCATGATTTTTTAAGGCTCAGATGAACAAGTTCAATTAGTTGAAGTAAAAATTAGCACTGGAAAAGTACTTCTTGCTACCAAGCTGAAAATTGATATGCTTTACAGAAGTACCATAATAATTGTTGTACGGGGGGAAAATCTAAATATATACTTTTTACTATGAGACTGCTCGTTTGTAAAATATAATTAATAATGATAATAGAATTGGAACTAATTTAGTAAGAAAAAGTGCTTTAGCGAAGAGAAATTTCCGCTTACAGGCCGCGTCTCAATAAGTCAAATAACGGTGGATTGAAGAAGTCCCTTTTCTCTTCGATAGGTTTGAATAGATAAGCGAAAAGAACCATGGGGTGGAAAAACATTTGTTTCAACCATGGACGTTTGGCCACAAGTGCACTTTTTTTGTTTTTGTTTCCTTGCCAAAAACAGCAGAACATACTGTGTTTTTTTTTTGCATTTTTATCTTGCTTTTGACAAGCGAACGCCGGTTGACTTTTGTGATTCAACAAGAAAACGTTGATGTGAATTAACGAATTTTCTAGATTAATCTCAGTCTTTCATTGTTTCTTTAAGATAAAGAATACTTCTTAGTAAGGAAAAACTTTATTTCGTAATTTTTTGATAAAAATTCAAATTAAAAGTTCTTAACTCGTTAATAGCACTTACTTTTTTTTGCGTTTAGTAAACACTTTGTAAGGTATCAATTAATAGAAATTTAATGCAATTGGTAACCTAACTCAATATTTGCCTGTGGCATTAAATTGTTGGCACTGTGCTCGTTCAGCTACCCCCTCTATTCACTAATATCACCTATCAATAAGACCTGTATACCAGCACCTCTATTGTTGAAAAATTGGTACGCAAGTATATCTATTGTTATGTAGTATATAGACGTAAAGGACTATGAATTTAATAAAATTAAAACTTTTATTATTTCTTGCGACGCAACTATGAACTATTACGTATACCATTTCAGGTTGCAATTTGTTTTACTTACAATAAGGACTTACTAATAAGTGGCGACAATTTATAGCACTGTCTGGTGTATTATAAAGACAGTAAAGCTATTTTCAAAACAGAAAGTTCTGCTTGCGCTAGTCATAGTGCTGGCATCATTTTTTCTATACCAGGTTTCTGTATCGAGTATTAGCCTGACCTGCAACGTTACAAATGTATTTTTATAGAATAAACAATAATTATAACTTTAAGTCAATATTAGATCAACGTTAAACAAATGTGAAATGAACCATGATTCGAAAATGATAGGAATACTATTTGAGTGCCTAGAGAATTAGATGTAATTGACATCGTTAATTCTGCATAATGAATTCTCTTTTATGGTACAGTTTACTGTTGTACTACGATGATACATACATACTTTAGCAGTTATGCATAGCTATTATTTACTTAGATCGAGTATTAAAGACAGTATTGACACATAAGTGAGATGATGTTCAAACGTTTTGTTTTAATGGTTTACGTAAGCTAAGTTCAGTTGAAAATTTCAAAAAACAAAAACAAATAGCTTTTGTTCTTTGTATTGACCAAAATCTTTTATCAGGTATGTAACAATCTCTGAATGATTAAAAAAAGTACATTAATCTTAAAATCCCTAACTGACAACTTTTTAAAGTCATACTTCTATAGTTGCATTCCGCACTACAGCGTTCACCAACTATTTCAGATTTGTGACCTTCAGAACATTTGTAACAAAAGTGAGTTTTTCATTTCAACCTTTCTCAGCCTTACCCTACCCATGTCACCGTGCTATGCTTCTCTACGCAACTCTATACTACACTTAATAGGACACATACAAAGAAAATTAAAAATATTATTTTATTTCTTATAACTTAACTAACTCTTCCCTAAAGTTCAATCGGTATGATAAGCGCCATTCAGTCGAAAGTTTGATTATTTAGCTTTCATGTCCATCGATTATCAAACTGTCAATCTTTTGTACACAAGCCAAGTATCTTATCCACGAGTGGTCCCAATAATAGAAAATCATGGCACATCTTGTTATAGCTTGATAGTGTGACTAATAACTTATTTTTAATCTCAAAATTTATTGACCGTTTGTTTATATTAATTAAGTTTGATTATGAAAAGTATAAATAGATATACCGTTGATTTATTAATCTAGGTGTATTATTTCATTAAAAAACTTTTTTTTAATAATTATGAAAGTATTTCTCACGAGTAGTTTTTCTATACATAAATAATTATTCATTCAATTCATATAGAAACATTTAATTTAAAATCGATGAATAATTGTGTAATGCAACGGAGCATTCTCCATTACTTAGAAACTTCCAATATACAACTTTTATTTTTATTTGTATTCTCTGATTTGTTGTACCTTTTCTTAAAATAATAATTAATAATAGATTAAATTCGCCAAGTTGTAATTGAAAGAGTTGACGCAAAGCATATATTGCGCGCCATCAAGCACAAAAAGATAGATAACATATACATAAGGATGATCAGTCAATATGGATAATTGATAGTACGCAAAAGAGATAGCACGGATTACAGTGACAAATTATTTGCAAGTCAGCTAGAAAAAGCGCAAATCAGCTGAAAAATACGTTCCTCTTCCAACGAACCTGGAACGCGAAGATCTGCTAGCCACCCAGAACAGGAACTCTCTCATGCACTGGTACTAACCGCGATAAGCACGAGTTGAGAGAGAGAGAGAGAGAGAGAGCGACTACGCAGTAGAGATACTAGAGATACTGATGGCGCTTCTTAGACGAAGTACTTTGGTAGATTACTAGAGCTTTGCTACAGGCAGCCAAGGTCCCTAGGACGATCTAGCCCTACACGACTTTTTCAGGATAGGCATAGAGCCCCGGATGAATACTCCGTGGCTGGATTAATTATCTGCCGTAGTCCAACCAAGAGTACGTCACAGAGAGTTTGTGTGGGAAAATTTAAAAATCCCTTAAAATATAGTTTGCCAAAATTGAAAGTTGAAAATATAAGTCATTTTGTATTTAAACGCAAAATTTAACTCATCTTGAAGTGATTAACATTCTTTGATATGAAATGAAAACTCTTTGGTTGTTAGTTTAAACATAACGCTAATTATTAAAGTCAATGTGGGTGAAAAGCCTGGTAATTAAAATGGTATATTACGTCACTAGGGCACAAAGTACAAACATGAGCGCCCGAAGATCCAATTGTTGTATGTTGGTGCCTGAGTCACGTATAATTTTTTTCTTACCAAGGGCGCAAAGTGTAATTTTGCGCCCATGGGTACACTTTGCACCCGGTAAATCACTTTGGGCCCGGAGGGTGCAAAAATCTTTTCTGCCGTGGGCCCAAAGTGATTTCAAGGGCGCAAAGTGTGGCCCGATGGCGCAAAGCGGCAGTTGCACTTTAGGCCTATGGTAAGAAAACATAATTTTTTTATCAAAATAAAAGTTAATAGATTTGTAAAAGAAAATAATCAATCACACTTATTTATGTGAACCTTCCTCTACATAGGTGATTGCGAGTCCTAATGTTACTTAAATTTTTTTTTTATTTTACTTATTTTTGAGTTAACGAGTAGATAAGAAATTGAGTTGTATAAAATAAAAGTAAGTTTTAACCTATGAGACTGTTATCTTTACTCAAAGTGATATAAATAGATTCACTTAGGATGGAAAAAAATTACCAAAGAAGAACTAAATGAAGTAAAAATCAAAAATAATCGCTGTATATTTTGCAGGGATTTAAATATTATTTAACACTCACTTTAAATTTAAATGAAACCTACTTTAAAATGTTTTTCGTCATAGAATTGGCCACCCGAGCAATTTCGTTCTTTTACACTGGGCAAAAAACCTGCCCTCTAACATAAAATTACTTATATTAATTTTGTGAAGGTTCTTTATCTTAGAGTTTAACTGGCACAAATAAAATTCTTGGCCTTTTCTTAAGTATCGCCAAATAATCGGGGTTACACACTAAAAAAAGGAGATCGTAGTGTACATTCAGTAAATTTCTTTTTAGTTTTTAAAAATCTTCTTAAAACCTATTTGTTTTGTGTTAGTGGTTTATTTATACAAGATTTTGTTAATACAATAATTGTATATTATTAGAGGTTCACCTATATATTAACACTTCGTACGAAGACCAGCACCGTTCAGATTTTTAAATGTTATTTCCAACAAGAAAATCTGAACTGTGCTGGTCTTCGTGGGAGGCGTCGATATACATTCTCATGCATGTTTAACCCCTTCCTTCTTATTTAATTACAAAAAGTAACTTATTGGTGCATTTAAATATAAATTATGTTTATCTCATAGTTATTTGTTGTACAAAGTAATTCGGAAAATTCCTACGGATCAGTTGTTTACCAATGGAATTGTACGTTTTTCTTTCATATGAATGCGTTTGGAATTAGGATTGTTTTAAATAACCCGTACAAAAATCGTACAGTTATACTATCTGTACAGTAATACTTTTGCCATAATGCTGGATATTTGATGCTGTTAAAGACATACTTACATAAAATGTTTTAATAATATCCATAAAAAAAAATAAAAAAGTGTAATTAACCTTCTGAAGCGACATTCACTGGCATGTTATACTAAACTTTTAATGAGAAAGTTATACTACAAGATGCTTCTGCTTAGTCTTTTCGAAATAAACACATGGTAGGTACTAAAAACGCAACCAAAATTAGGAGTGTAAGCATATAAGACAGATGTAGGAGTAATATTAGAAATGTTACAAGTGGTAGGAAGTTGTTTTCTAATCATTAGAAGATTTTATATAAACGTACAGCCTAGAAGCACGTCATACCATAAATTTAATTCAAAGAGCTATCAAGTTTTATGGTCACAAGAGAAATTTTAATAAGTAAAAAGCATAAAGCATAAAATAACAAATATAATGCAGTGTGACTCAAAGAATGTGAGTTAATAAAAGGTCACTGGTAGGTGGAATTACAAAGATTAGAGAGATAGAATATTATAAAAGCTATTTACTTTACTGTAACTTTTCTTTGAAGTGTCTTCTATTACCAAATCATCAGTTTATTTAATCATATCAGTATTGTTCCTAAATAGAACCGTTATTTTGGTGATTAAATTTTTATATTCATTGACTACATATTTCAACACGTTCAAAACCATGAAGTATTTAATCCACACACACACACACTCACTTACACACGTTTTTCATAAATTGTGTAAAATAACAACTCTATGTCACTAAAATGTATACAGTCCAATAATCAAGTATTTGTATAATTCTAAAACTCCTACTCAACTGCAAAATAATTTTTCATTTCACTTTTTATTTTTAAATCAAAGATTAAGTCTATTACGATTTTATATCACGATAAAAGAATCAAAAGTTTTAACAATTGTTTGGTAAAGTTGTAGTATAATCTGACAGAAATTTTTTTGTATAAGATTTGCTCAAATTATATGTATAAGTTAATACATTTAAGCTAAAATAAGACGAGAAATCCGTGTTTTTATGTTTGAGTGACTTGTAGGAGTTTTCATTTAGAGGAAATAGTAGTTTTTCTACGAGTTTGAAAAGTCTTTGTTTGCGAACCGAGAGATCTGTGGCCCGAGCCGAGGGTGAGGGACGTAACGAGGTTCGTAAAGGAGACTTTCCGAACGAGTTCCAGAAAACTGCTTTTTTGCCCGAGGAAGTACCAGCCTCCCAAAACCACCCGAGGGCGAACAAGTATTTTTTTTATGCCTCGAAACAACTATTGTCACTATCATTTTTAAACAATATAAGAAATTTGTTGTACTAGCGACCACTTTAGTACTCAATACTTGCGAGGATGAAATGTGACATTTATGACTCGTGGGGGTGGTGTCAACAAATTGGTTGCTCAGCTGCTAACACACGACTGTCATAAGATAAGATACTAGAAAAAAATAAAAATGACTATTTATCAGATCTTACTTTCAACCTCACTCCTTTCTTCCTTCTTCTTCTTCTGTCCTTTTTCACTATCTCACACTTTTTATTAAAAGCATGGCTGCAGCGAAACTGCCAGTTGTTGGCACAAAAATCGTGAATTCGTAGGGTGTTACTGTTGCGTATCGAAACCATATGAGAGCTCCATCGCATACCTAAGCAGACAACAAGTCCTTAACTTGTATGACTATTAATTGCATATCATTGGAGTTATAAAAAGTAAAACATTACTCTAGAAAAAAGGCGTCTGCAGCTGTTTTTCAAGTTAAAGCTAAATTTTATGAGTTTCCAATGAATCGTTAAAAAACTGTACTAAAATAAAGAAATACCCTTACCAATAACTTTTGCAATTTTTATATACTTACATCTTAGTGTTTTTGTTAAGGGCATGGTGAAAAAGAAGAAAATATATTGCTTTGTGGAAAAAGGACTCTGCAGTTTCTTTACAAAGTAGAAGCCAAATTCTCATGAGTTTTTAATAATATGTTAGAAAAATTGTATAAAGTTTATAGAGACGTCTTAACTCAATGTTAAAGTGAATTTTATACTCCCCAATCCTTAAATTTTTCTCAAGAATGGAGTACAAGAGGAGAATATGCAGAGTTGGTGAAAAACTTAACAACAGGAATAAAAAGTAGGGCAATAATAACAACAACAATAACAACAACCATAGCAACTATGACAGCAATCATATAAAAAATAGCAACAACAGCACTAGCAACAACAAAAGAAATAAAAATCACATAAAATATCAGAAATAACTAAGATGATTAAAAAGTAAATTGCGGGTGTCGCTATGATTGTGTTCTTGCGCGAAAAAGTGGTGATATTGCTGCTACTTTGCTAATAGAAAAAGTTGTTCTGGAGTGTTATAGACCAAAAAGTAGAGCTTTAGTTATTATAAAAAGCAATGTCAAAAAATAAATAAAAGCATTTATATTAACAGGGTATCTCGTGATGTTGAAAATGCTACCCTAAAATAAAAACTAAGTAACTTTGTGTAAATCTAACAGTTGGTGAGCTTCTATAATGAAAGAGTTTGTAAATATAATTGAAAGCCGTGATTTTGTACATAATTATTTAGTAAAAGTGTCCTTAGCTTCTAAACGATTCACAGACAGTGCTGTAGGCTTGCAAGCCTCCTTATACACTTACGGCTAAAGATTTTCTTAAATTGTTTAAGAGGATGGAACACAGTAGAAGAATCTTTAACGTTAGATAAAATATGATTGTTAAGGTAACATACGTGCAAGTTTCTTAGGGGATCACTTTCTCGGTGTATATTGTAAGGAATACTTAATAAGAGGAGCAGTAAGTATACAAAATGATGATAATTCTTGTTATGCAAGGACTATTATTCGTTGTAATGTCTATAGAAATATAAATATTACTGACAAATATAAAATATCTTAAAAATGTTTAAAATGAGAAGAGCAAAAACAAACAGCTCTTCAATTATTGTAGAAAAGCCATATTGCTCAAAAGATACAGACAGATTTAGAAATCCAGAAATTATAAAGTTTTAAAAATATTTCTTACGAAAAAATATAAGCATTTGCATTTTTGCCTACAAATATTTCGGGACTGGCACGGATTTATTTTACGACTGGTTAAAATATATGCCATTAAATAACAGTTTATTATTAACATAATGCATGACTGTAGCATTGAACAATGTAATTTAATATCAAACTGGTAAGCAACTACATCATCTTTTTTTTTTTACCGCATAATAAATTTTACAAAGAAATAGTATATAATGCATGTCCTTTACTTGCACAGCATGTAATGCAAACGCTCATCATAATAATAATAAAAATAGTTATAATAATTTCAATAATAATAAAAATTATTATTATATAATAATGATAAGGGCAATTATAACAACACCAATACTTTTTAAATGAAAGTAATTAAATGTAAAGACTCTGGGCGCTCTTTTTATAATAGAACCATAAGCCTTTAAAATTATGTAGACAAAGGAAAACACTTTGGACAGCCAGAAGATGTGTATGCAATACCTGAACAATGTGCAGCTTTTTTAGAAAACTTGATTACTTAGCGAAAGAAAAACCTAATTGTGGAATAAAATACGTTCAACAGTGTAAAAAAGTTAATACATTAGTACGAGACTTTAGACAATACGGTCAAACCCCGCATACATGTACTGATTGCACGGGTAGCTCCAATTCAATGTCATGACTGTATGAATCTAGAATCATTCATTTGCGAGTTGTGCGGTGTTACAGAAGTCATTTTTATCAATGACCATTGGAACAGTCAAATACATCGATGGTATTAGTTGTTTATTAATAGAATGAGTAGAGTTATTGAAAACTTCTAACTTGAAGGATTAAAAGAAAAGTAGTTTTATCATTGTTCTGTGACTAAAGAGAATTTGAGTAACAAAGGACTGCATCCATTAATTAATATTTTTTTACCAGACACAATGAGTTCAAACTTCAAAAATTTAAACATTGGTATAAACATGTTGTTAGTGGAAATTAAGAAATCACTATGCAGAACGACCACTTAGTCCTGATTACATACAAGATGTCAAAATATTGCTTCAGGCGTATACAGCTTTTAGTTAAACCTTTCTACTAGTGGAGATCGTTGACTTTATGGTAGAAAGCGTCTTGACATCAAGCACCTGCTTAGTTCTATGGAAAAAAAATTTATAATAAAACGACACACTAAGTATCATTCGTAAAAACAGATATACACCCTAAGGTTAATTTCAAGAATAATGAATTAAATGATGACTATGCGACAGAAAAATAAAAAATACCAAAATAGCTAACACAGGTCATTAATTAAAATAAAACTTTCTAGAAAAATCCATAGTTAATGGTTTCTCAAAACCTATTGCCAACAAAAAAAATCCTACGGCTAAAGTCTTTTAATAACCTGGTTGTTATTTTAACAGTGTCTACGGTGATACCCTAAAAAGCAAGCTGAGAAACTAACGGAATCAAAAAATTGTACAGTGTTGCTGAAACATAAAAAAAAATCATCTCAAGAACAAACGAACACAAATTTAATTTAATTAAAATGTGGAAATGTGATTTTGACAAAAATTAAAAAAAAAAGTAATTTCCTAATTTTTTTACAAATCATCTATTTGTGACGTACAGTATCTAGAGCCTTTGTAAGTTCGCGCCCAAGACTAACCTCTCACGGTGCATGAGCAGCAGATACAAAGTATGATGATCACCTTTCGGCGGCGGGCCCGAGCGTTGTTAGCTCTCCCGCTCTCGCTCGCTCTGATCAGCCTCTGAACCTAACGCCACGCACGCGACTGCTCTCGCTTTGAGACACTAGTGAACGGACATATACTTTCTTCCGCGTGTATTCAATCCCCTTACACCCCCAAGCTCCACAATTCCCACTTAACAGGAGGTTGTAGATAACCCAATTTCCAATTTTTGGCGCTCAACGTGTAGCGAGTTGTGTACGACAAAGTGATGGAAATTTTTTTTTGTTCTCTTTCGTCGTCAAGAAGCACCCACAGTGCAGTGTTAGTAGAAATAAAAATAATTATCGTGAAAACAAAAGTGAAATAAAAAAAAAAAAGAATTTAAAAAAAGAAACAGTGAGTAATAATAAGAAAAGAAAAAATACAGTGTTAAGAAGACACGCGGCGAAACACGTGAGAAACGAGCAGGTGTCAAATACCAGCGTGGGCGCACAGCAGCCATCTAGGAGGCTGACACCATCAGCAAATAAGACAAAAGAGAGCCAAAACACGAAACTACACCACACCACGCACCCTTTGGTAGCAATATTTTTCTTTGGACACTTTGTTTACGGACATGGAAATGCTTTGGATAGTACTTATTACAATACTGCCCGGGTAAATAAAATTTATATACACGGTAAGTAATATTACTGCTGGGTGATAAGTTTCATTAAATAGGCCCATAATAAACAAATACAACCAAACAAACAAAAATAAAAATAACAAGAAAAAACAACCAAGCAAAATAAAACAAAATGCAGTCGGGAAAAATTGATAACGTTGTTGGTGGGGTGGTAGACCGCTTAGCAGACGCGGAGGTCGTAACAGACGACAGTTTATGGTTACAATTTTACCACGATCTCGAGGCGGTCAAAGAATTAGAAAAGTCAAACAAAAAAACAAAAGACCCAATTGGAAAAATCTTTAAGGGCATGAAAACGGTCATGCTAAGAGATAAGAAAAAAGAGGGCCCTAAGCAGATAATTGGAGAAAACGAAGCCTTGGAATCATATATAGAGCCCTTGCGTAGTGATAATAGTGGAGAGGAAGGGGATGAGTCAGATAGGGGGACCGCTAGGAATCAGCTTGGCAATTGGAGAAGGGAGACAGAGTTGCTCCGGAGATGGCAAGAAAGAGAGGGGGGAGAAAATAAAAGAGAATTCCTCAACATAGATAGAAGGAAAGCTAGACTGATGCGGGAGTTCAAAAATTTTAAAAATAACCAGGAGAGGTGGGAGCAATACATCAGTTGGACCTACACACAGATCGCCGCATCACCAGGAGTATGAGAGAAATATAAATTACTCAATTAAAGAATTGAGCAAAATAATCCCCACAATACCAATATTTACAGGGGACCCAATAAATCTAACAGCGTTCACAAGAGTAGTAAGGGCAATAGGCCGGCAGGTGGACGACAGAGACGTCCTATATTTTTTGCCAACGCTGTCAAGCAGGCTAAAAGGTCGAGTGGCAGCACATTTAAACGATAGAATCACACAGTTTAAGTCTATTAAGGAATTTCTTGGGGAGGTTACAGAAAGGTACGGGGCTATTAGTAGCACAGAGACAGTTATGGCAAAAATTAGGTTGGAACGGCAAAGGGATAGAGAATCTGTGGAAGAATACTCAGATCGCATGCAAAAAATGTTCAACAGGGCCATAGGACTTCAAGAAGCAAACCTTGGAGTTTCTGAAATGTTAAGGCAGAAATTTAAGAAAAATATTCAAAAAGAGGTAGTAACCAAATATATATTAGGCCTTCATCCCCCGTACAACCACGAAGTTTCAATGCATAGGCCATTACATTGGCATTGAAAGTCGAGGATATGATGGCTATGAAGTCACCTTGAGTGGACAGCAATAAATATAAGAGATAGAAAAAAGAATCAAACAAAAGGGAGGACTAGGTTAACAAGTGTAACTATTGTGGCCAAATGGAACACAAAGCAGAAGAGTGTCGTTCATTGTGGCATGACATAGAAAAGGGACTGCTAGTGAAGAAAGGTCGCGGTGAGGAGACCAGAGCACCGTACTATACAAAGTACCAGAATAGGGGTGAAGAAAGAAGAGGTGGAAGATTATATAATGATAGTGGAAGAAGACCCGGAGACTACAGACATAATAATGTGGCTTAGGTAGAGAATAAATACAACTATGGCAGACATGGAAGAGATTTTGAAAAAAGGTATGCTTATCGCAAAAACAATAACAACAATAACAATAGTAATCATAGATATTATGATCCGAATGGTAGAAATTACGGCTAAAGAGACAGTGGTAGGGATGATAGCTAAAATAATTATGATTGGAAAAGTAACGAGCATTATGAGCCTAGCCACACAAACGGGACACAAGACGCAAGGGAGGCTGAACCTAGACGGAGTGATATCTCTAGTAAACAGAAGCCAAATTTTTAGAACGATGCTTGAAGTACTCCCCCAACATCAAGCATCGGGAAAAAGTGGCTACGAATTGTAAACATAGAGGCATAAGAATAGACGAGAAAAAAGGGCGTGATACGTGACAGGAGAATTCGCTACGTAACGGGGCATCTGTCTTTGTCTGGCAGTTATGTAATTGGTCGAGTCCTACATGAGATTGAATCAACTGTAGAATTCAGGACGAAGAGGTAGCCAATAACGTGGCTTTGGCAACGAGCGCAGATGCCCCGTTACACTTAATTATGCTGTCGCTGCCGCTAATGAGCTAGTATAGCGCTTTTCCCCTCTATTTTTAAACCTCTATAATTGTAAAGGACCAAAAGCAAACGATGGAAAAATTGGAGAGAAAGAAGAAAAATCCTTACAGTTGGAGGTGTGGGCAAAGCAGATAAACAAAAACAAGATTAATACTCGTCAACAAATCGAGCCAAATCAAAAAAAAAAATCTAAAAGATAAAAATATATCGATGGAAAAAGAGGACAAGAAAGAAGTCACGACGGTACTAATTAATTATGCAGCAGTAGGACGCAGACCATCAACAGTAACGCTGGAGTGTGAGGATTTCCGAAATAAAAGATCAGATTTCTATGCTGACATGGGTGCTGAGATCTCTATACTAAAAGAAGATTATATAAAATAAAATTTGCCATCGGATTAAAATAAAAATAATTGGAGTAACTTATGGAGAGCGTGAAACGAAAGGCACGGTGGACACAACAATCCACGGTATGAAGTGCACCTTTCATGTAGTCCCGCAGGATTTTCCGATCGAAGTAGACAGAATCCTTGGATGAGATATGTTTAAAAAACACAATGGTGAGGTGGACGCAAAAACAAATGCACTTAGCCTAGGTAGTGTAGAAACCTCACCGAAGACAGCAGAATATTTTGAGATAGCAGCGAGATCCAGGCAGATTATGTATGCAAGAGTCAAAAAAGAATTCGGAAAGATTCAAGTTGGATTTGTGCCACTTCAAGGTGTGGGAGAACATGTGCATTTTAGAAACTTTTAAGGCACTAATAATAAAGATAAAATATTTGCGGAATACGTGAATTTTAAAAAAAAAAAGGAGAATTACAGTACTGGAAGTGGATCTAATAGAGTACGAAGAAGTGAAGAAAAGCGAAATAACTGGCAACGTGGGGGATGGTACCAGAGAAGAAAAAACTGCATTTGTGAACTTGCTCGAGGAAGACAAATTGGAAGAAAAAAGAATAGAAAAAAAATACAGATTGAGAAATTAAAGCGCAGATGGAGATAAAGAAATCGACACGTACGCGGAAAAAGACTGTGATATAAAAAGTGTCCAAGAAAGAGTTGAAAAAATTATGATAATGATTGACATTGAGGTCTGTAATGAAGAAGAGTTACAGCACGTGAGAAAATAAATATTGATAAATCCGTTTGTGTTTGGGTTCGACGGAGAACCGTTAAAAACAACTCAATTAATTAAACACAAAATAGAAACTACAACAAATAAGCCAGTAGTGGTCAGAAGATATAGATACCCGCCCACGGTGAAGAAAAACATCAAGAGAGAGATTCAAAAATTGATGGATTTGGATATAATAGAACCGTCAACGTCCCCATATAACTCAAATATATGGATAGTGCCTAAACCACCAGGATAAAATGGCAAGAAGAGGTGGTGACTGGTCATACATTTCAAACAGCTGAACGAAATAACTGTTGGAAGCTGTTACCCACTACCCTTTCAAAGCGACATATTGGAGCACTTAGCGGCCGCTAAGTACATCATAGTAGTTGATTTGAAGAGTGAATTCCACCAGATTAAAATCCAAAAAGAGAACGCGCATTAAACTGCATTCTCGGGACCCAATGAGCACTACCAACATAAACGTTTGCCAATGGGGTGCTCAGAGTCACCAAATACATTTCTGAGGATGATAACTTTAGCTCTAGCAGATCTACAAGGGCGAGATATTGAAGTATACATGGACGACATGATGGTGTTCGCAGCAACTCTCGAAGAACACAAGAAACGCTTAAAAAAATTAATAGAAAGACTGGCAAAAGCAAACCTGACGATAGAGCCAAAAAATGTCAATTCTTGAAGAAAAAAGCAGAAGTCGTTGATCACGTGGTTGGAAATTGTAAGATAAAGACGGACCCGAAGCTGTAAAAGAATATCTAAGACCGACAAATCCAGAAAAAATTAAGCAGTTTCTTGGATTCACGGGATATTACAATAAATTTATAAAAGATTATGCAAAGATAGCACGACCACTCCCTACAATGATAAAGAAGAATACGGAGTTTAAATTGAGTGAAAAAGAGGAAGAGGCCCTTTAAAAACTAGTGGATGTGCTATATTTGAAACCTGTATTAACAGCACCAGACTTAAGTAAACCGTTTATTGTAACAACAAATGAGTCGGATTATGCCATCGGGGCAATCCTTAGTCAGGGAGAGATAGGTAAGGATAGACCATGTGAATTTGCGTCATGATACTTCAACAGTAGTGAACTTAGATATCCAACGTATTATAAGGAGTTGCTTGCAGTAGTTTTTGGAAAGGAACAGTTTAGACCTTATCTGTATGGCAGGAAGTTCACGGTACTTACGGATCACGAGCCGTTGAAACATTTTAACACTTCCAAAAAAACCCGACATTCGGTTCAACAGATTAAGGGCAGAGTTGCGTGATTATGATTTCGATATGATTTATCGCCCAGGTATCTCAAACAACGCACCAGATGCTCTTTCAAGAAACCCAGTCGTAAAAGAGGGTGAAAAAACCCAGAACTACCTCGAGTAAAACTATATCAAATGGCAGATAAACAAAAGAAGGAAGAGGATGTTGTAAGTAATGGCCCACCAGCACGTATATTCAAAATTAGGGCAAAATCAAAAATACAGATTGACGGTAAGTTAAAGATGGTAGTTGTGGAATCAGACTCAGATTTATTACATAAAAAACCCAGGAAGAAAAAGACTGAAGTAGAATTGTGTTCGGAGGAAGAAGCTGAGGAGAAACAAAAAACTGAAGAGAAAATCTTATTACAGGGGCCACTAAAGAATGAATTAAAGCACAGAAAGAAAGAGAAGGGCTGAATGAAAGAGGTATAAAAAACGAGCACACCTTATGTCGTCATGGACCAACAAACAAGGCAAAAGCTAAGGAAGAAGAGACAAAGGCAGCTCGACACTAAACAGAATTAAGCAGAGTTTTTCTGTCACTCGGGTAAAAAACACACACATTGAATTAATTGTAATAGTGAATTGGGAAGAAAGACCAGAAGTTAAACAAAATAATTTGAAGGAATTTGAAATATGCTTGAGCGGATCAGAGCATGGGAAAGAGAGAGACAACAGTAAGGAGAGAAGCTCAAAAAGTCGTAGTACTTCGGAGGATCGAACGTCCAGGGAAGAAAAAAAATCAGAAAATCCACGACGAAAAAGGCAAATAGTCTTACTATTTTGCAAAAAAAGATTCCAAAAAAGCTTAACGACCTTACCAGCATGTTACAAGAAAAGACAGATAGACTCAAAAAAAAAGTTTTTGTCGGCATCGGAAAAAGAGAGGTAGAGGAAAAACCAGGAGTCAGAAAAGATGCATGGGAGGTAGAAGATAGCAGCAGGGATTTAAGTAAAAAATGTGATCGAAACAAAGAAAAAGAGGGAACAGTAAGTACGGAAGATAAAAGTGAGGAAGGAAAAAGTGAAGGCAAGATCAGCAGCGAAGGAGCCAATCTTTCGTGGGATAATCAGGGAGAAAGGCTATCCTTAAATCATGGCGAGACATCTAGGGCGTTCGATAATTTGAATGATAAAGAATTAAGCAAAAAAAACCAATTGATTTCAAACAATGCACTTGAAGAGCAAAAACGTGGATCAGACGGAAATTGTGCAGAGCCATGAAAAGAGTGAGATTTAGTAGATGTAAAGGGCGATGGTAATTGCCTGTTTTATAGTCTTATTGTTTTGTTCGATCTGGATTTGACAGCAAAGCAGCTAAGAAAAATCTTACTGGATTCTGAACGTATTTAAAACTGCGTTGACCTGGGAAACACTAAGAAAATTTTGAGGAAGGATTACAAGTTTGGGGATGAAGAGTGCATTTTTGTCTTTTCTCAGGAGTTCAAAAATAACATATGTGTGCACTACATAAATGGAGATGGACCTCCAATGTGTCATCACTACGCAGGAATAAAAGGAGATGAATATGAGCACATGCAGTATGAGCCGGGGCACTATCAGGCACTTTGTGAAAAAGGATAAAAACACTTAAAATTGATAAATGAATTATAATTCATAAATTATACAAAAATTCAAGTGACAAAGACAGTTAGATAGTTTGAGGGGCGATACAAGCAACATTGAGGAAAAGGAATGAAAACAAGTTCCCATATACGACACAGAAAATCAAGGGTAAAGTTAATAAGAAAACGAAGGTAGACAACAAAACAGATCATGAAACGAGTAATGAGTCAGATTTTGAATCAAAAGAAAAACGAATACCAAAGAAGCGCGATCCGCCACCACCTTTACCGGAACCACCGGATAAGCTTAGCCCAATAGCGGAACAAGAAACACCAAAAATATCGGATGACAACGTAAACAATGAAAGCCACGAAAAAGAAATTTGCGATGATGAAAATGTAAAAGAGTGACTTAATGAGAACATGGTGGCGGATGATAATGCTGGAAGCACGGATGATGGAAAAATCAATATAAGAGTACCAGATTTAGATAGGTACAGAGCTTGCAGGACACGACTACCAGTACAAAAACCACCCTGGAAGCCAGAGGAAGATAAGGATATACCACCATTCCAAAGGCTTAAGAAAATAAACGAACACCCACTTAGATACATTGACAACTTAGCCTTCTGTACAATAACAGAAAACATATTAGACACAGAAGCCATAGACGCGCTTCACGAGAGAAGTTATATAAATCTAACAGACATGAATAAAGAAAATAAGAGGGTTGGAGATGTCTTTCTATCAAGAGCAAGAAAAGTATCAATAATTCAATTCTACGTGAAAGAGTACTTGGACAGTGCGAGATTAGAATCGGATATTAAGAAATGCATATCGTCTTTTAACCAGCTTATAATGTTTAACAAGTTGACGTCAGTGGATATTATATGAGATCTAGCAATTCTTAGCGTATCACAGTGGGACTATTTTGCAGAGCAATTTAAAAACACCTTCGAAAACTCAAAAATATCGGCGTTGTTGTACTTGAACAATGTAGTAGTACTACCAGTGGAGCAACGATTTGATGTACTCAAAGAATACTTCGAGTCATCGGTAGAAGGCTGCAGAGGTATGAACCAGACTTACAACAAAATTGCGAAAGACTATTTCTGGCGAAATATGCGACCAGACGTACGTCAGTTCATGTTAGGTTGTGAATCATGCAAATGTAAGAAACTTGTTATAGTAAGAACAAAACAGGCTCTAGTTGTAACAGATACACCAGCTAGGCCATTGGAAAAAATACAAATTGATTTTTACGGCCTGATAAACTAACCATCGGCACATGGCAATAGTCACATATTGTCAATTCAGAACTGGCTCACGAAATGTATAACTCTTGTACGAGTAGAAAGAACAACAGCTTAAGAAAGAGCGAAAACACTTTTAAACAGAGTAATTGCATACTTTGGCGCCCAAGAGAAAATGCTATTAGACAGAGGTGCATATTTCCAAAACAAACTGTTGGAAGAGTTCGCAAGAGTATTTAAAATAGACAAAATGGGAACAACAGCCTTTTATCCACAGAGTAACAGCGCAATAGAGCGAATGAGTCATACATTAACGGAATATTTAAAGGCGTACGTAAATGAAGATGACTTTTGGGACAATCATTTGGGCATGTGCATGTGCGCTTACAATGTGACAAAACACTCAGCAACGGGGATAGTGCCTTAAGAAGTATTGCTAGGCTACCCAGCCAGAATTCCATCTAGCTTCAAGAAAACAATGAATAAACAAACGTATGATAAATATATACAAGACGTAGTAAAAACAATGACGCGACTAAGGACAATAGCAGCCATGAATCAAGCTCAGGCGAAGTACCGGTCCAAATATTATTACGACAAAAAATTGAACACAAGATTTTTCATGGAAGAGGAAACGGTCTATGTTCTTGAAGAGCCGAGAAAGAAACATGAGGATCACTATGAAGGACCATACGAAATTTTAGGAATAAATTACAAGAATCACAATATAAACCTGAAACTTGGCAATGAAACAAGAATTACACACGTGGATCAAGAAAGACTGCGTTATGAAAACCCAATTGTTAGGTAATAGAGAGCTCGAGAAATAAAGCAGAATAACAAAAACAAATCGCATAAAAGTAAAAAACAAATAAAAAACGAGATATCAGAAGCAACAAGACCAAAATATATATCGTAAGCGTGGCCTTCGGACGACTTATGAGATCCGCAGCCATTCAACTGTATAAACAAAAAAAAAATAAAAATCTTGTGTTTCAGGGCTGGAACCATGCCGGTGACACAGCAACCTGGAGAGATAGAGGAAATTGAAAGAAACCCTGGAATATTGGTGGAGAGCTTGGGCCCAGTCCAAGCAGTCACATCAACTTGGAAAATAATATTGTATGTAGATCGGAATGACGTTGTCGAAGAGATAAATTTGTTTTTAGACGCAAAAAAATAAGCAAAATAGAAGTGCAGGGTGACGGTGAAAAAGGAACACGAATGTATAGAACAAGTAGAGTACACGACAGAAAAAGTTCTAAGGGCCTTAGATAGGGTAAAAGAGGCACATAGAACAGTAGTAGACCAAAAGATCGGTGATCAAAGCAAAACGGTGCAAGTGCTTCAGGGGGGGTGTGACTGACGCGGAAAAAGAGAAAATACAAAAGCTAGTAGAGGCGATCCCAACTAACACAATGGAAACAACTAAGTACTTAACGGAACAAATTAGAGTCATAACATATGGAAACCATGAACGATACGTTTAAGATATAAAAACGTTTAAAGAGAAAGCTGGAAGAATAACTGAGGAAGGTTTTAAAATGTTTGCAGAATACTGCAGCAATTATGACAGTGTTACAGAAATGGTGGGCAAATTTAAACACTTAGCCAAGAAACTTATAACAAAATTTGGAACAACGGTGGACATGATATACTTAGCGAGTCGGGGAACGACACATATACCAGATGCGGCATTAAGAGCAATTTTGGAAGCAAAAATTTTGGCAGAGCAGCTGAGACCAGATCTACAGTTCCCAGTAAAAGAAAATATAACTACAGAAGAAGAAATTAGAGAAATCTCAGAAATAACGACCATGGCATTTAACGGCAGAATAATATATTACATACGGATACCACTATTTACGAAAAAAAATTTGGACCTTCTTAGGATATCATCATTGCCAGTGGAACAAAAAGGCTTAAATACTACGGATTTAGTGACATACTTGCAGCCAACACACGAATACATAGCGATCAGTGTTAGTGAGAGAATATTTACGCCAATACCGCAAGAGGTGATAAGACTATGTAAAAGACTAGGAAAAATCCGAATATGCACACAAATGGAGCCAACACAGAAGGTAAAAGAGGACCACCCCTATGAAATACGTATTATATTGGGGATTGCAGTAAAGAAACCAGAAGAATGTCCGATAATATTAGTCAAGTTAAAGGGCACATTTTTGACACGTCTCCATGCTAAAAACTAACATGCCTTTACCACCACGAGAAAGGACAAAGCCCACATACAGTGTGAACACACAAAACACAAGACACTGAAGGTGGTGGATTCTGGGGTAGTTAGCTTAGCAAGAGACTGTATAGTTCAAGCATCGGGTATAAGACTGGATCCAGAACAAGAGAAAGGTAAAAATTGCATAATGAAGCTTGAAAGCGCAAATCTAAACTTAAAGGATATAACACAAAAAGTGAAAGGGACTGAAGGAGGTATGTTATTGGAATTAATAGAAGCAGTGATAAAAAGAGACGGACTACAGGAACTTAATAATCAGGAGCACGGACTTGATGATAGGATAAAAACAGGTACAAAGCTAGCGCATTTACTCCAACGGGCACACGAGTTAGTACAAACAAAGAAGGAATTCTCAAATTGGAAGGAATACGCATTGTTGGCTGCGAAAATAGCACTAGGAGTGGCAGCCGGATCCTTTGGATTTTTAAAATGGGGGGTCCAATAATACTTAAAGGTTTAAGAATGATTACAGGCAGACGGGAGAGGAACCGTGAAAACACCAACTCAGTACTACAAGACTTATCCACCCAGAGGGCCAAGGTTAACGCAAGAATAGTACAAGTGCTACTGGGCGAGTGGGTAGGATCAGAAGGCAGAAGACAACCGGCTCAGTTAATAACCAATCCACGATGATCATTAAGATCGACGATGTAATAAAAAAGGTTATACATAAAATGTGTATGGATTAAAAAAAAAGGGGTGGATTAATAAATAAATAAAAAAAGATAGTAAAAATAAAAAGAGCAATTAAATAAATAATAACACTCAAAGAATCTTATTATACAAAATTAATGTAAAGAGAGCAGCGCATACAAGAACAATTATGTATACACAAATAATTAACAGACAACATAACACAAATATACTCGCACACACAAACCAGTATAGCCATCGAGGACGATGACCGCATGACCTCGGACGTGTGACGCACAGTATCTAGAGCCTTTGTAAGTTCGCGCGCAAGACTCACCTCTCACGGCGCATGAGCAGCGGATACAGAGTATGATGATTACCTTTTGGCGGCCGGAGCGTTATCAGCTCTCCCGCTCTCGCTCTCTCCGATCAGCCTCCAAACCTAACGCCACGCACGCGACTGCTCTTGCTTTGAGATACTAATAAACGGACATATACTTTCTTCCACGTGTATTCAATCCCCTTACACCCCCAAGCTCCACAATTCCCACGTAACATATTAGCACACAGAAATATTCTGAATTAGAGAGATTCTTGGTAAAGGAGACCTACAGAAGACACTGTTACATGATACAACGCTAGGGAACAGGAAAAATTTAATTATTTGGATATATGCTCTTTATACCCTTTGTAACGGTACCCCATTGTTAGGCCATATAGGTAGGCTAGATCAGGGAGGGAAAGGGGAGAGAAGAGTTAAAGGGACAAGGTAGAAGAGGAACACAAGAAAAAAGGGGATAGCTAGAAAAAAAACTGGAAGAGAGCAGATTAACTTGGGCTCTCAAATGCGCGTAAAGTGGTTTGTTTTGGTTTTTGTCTGAGAAGCGTCTATCTGAGTTTTGCTATTGCAATTGTTTTACGGTGATTTTTTCTGTGGCGTGACAACCAGAGTGACTGGAGTGCCAGAGCTGTTGCCACTATCCAAGCAAGCAGCAACGTCTCACATAAGAGACGAACGACTCACTCTGCCAGGAGGTCAAACCAGGGTCAAGGTCATATCCACGGCTGACTACCACTGCCAGTAGGGCCGCCCGTAAAGTGTACGCCTCCGTCCCTCTGAGACCAAGAGGTTCGTCATTGCCTGAGACTGTAAGTAATGTTAAATAATAAGTACCTGGCAGCAGTAAGCTGATTGTATAGGACAGCGGCCTTCGAAAAGCCAGCGTTATCTGCCTGGTTCGTGAGTTTGCACTGCAAGCACGTTGAGTAACCACGCTCGACGTGCGATATCACATACAGATACACATACCTAGACCCGCAAGTGTATTTGATATTAAGTTTTTTTTTTTATATAATTATTAATACAGCCTGTTTTACAAAAAATATCACCCACGAGTGTTTATTCATTTATTGTGTGTCCAATTCCCCCTTGTATTGTGAGAAAGTCGCGAGGAGTGACAACGACAGCTAAAGTCTTCGCAATACTTGGACCCTGCAGTGTCTCAGGGAACGAAACCCGCGTGTGTTGATTACAGAAAGTGTCGCCAAGGGTATCCGGGCAACACAGGACCAGTCGAGGTCAAAGATTCCGCTTCGTCACTCTGCATCGGTGGCATCCCGTAACACCTTACATATGTAAGGCAGGAAAAAACCCTATGATTAACAATGAGGATGATTGCTTTATTTTGACAAAAAATAATGATAAACTTTTTTACTTCAAGGTCTAGCGTTAGATAAAATGCATGATCTTACCACTCACGGCTATGTTTCATCTGGTGCTTTCTACAAAAATGCACAAAAGACTATGTTTTGGTGTATGTAGGACGTGTATAAAGCAAGTCCATAAGGATTAACGTCCTTAAAATGTAAGTGAAAAAGTGTTAAATGGAACTTGAGTTTCTGACGAAATAGAAAAAATCCCTTGAAAATCTTATTCGAACAGATGTTGTGAAGCAGTACAAAACTGTACATTATAATCCCGTTTCACATTGTTTGTCTGTTAACAGGATATATAGAGAATTAAAAAAAAATTAAATAACAGGTTACACTAGCAATGTTAAAAAAAAGCAAAAAATAAGAATTACATTATTAATTATCAAAAGATAGAAGAATAAAACTAAAAAAAATGATAAATGAAAATGTAGTTTTTCAATCCGTAGCAAAGTTATGTTAAATTACTATTATGGCTTAAAGGATAATGGAATAAACAAAAGAAAAAAACCTCATAAACCAAAGAGTATACTGTCCAAATAAAATTTTTTAAAGGGCAATATTTCAATTTTTTATTTCAAGTTCTTTTAAAGCTTTAACACATATGTTTATTTAATGTAATATCACAAAAATAATTAAGCCCCAAAAAAAGTCTTGTACGTAAAACCTCCCAAATACGTACTAATAATATTATAAATCAGAAAACTTTCAAAAAAGAATTTTGTCAAGAGCCGAATCATACAAACTGTTCCATATACGTTAACACACATAGTAAAAACAAAACTATATCCTCAATATAGTGTAATCACTGTTGAGTCAACAAAGCAATCTCAACATTCTTTATGTCTATTGTTTATTTTCTACGTTTTTGTTACTTGAGTAATCATGATTTTCCTAAAAAAAAATATTTGTATTAAAATACTTTTCTATCTAAAATTCGTACGGAAAACTTTTTCGATTGTTAGTAGTAAGACCTGTGTATTACTTAGTCTATTTCTATTTTTATTTTTTAAGTAGATATGTGTGGTGGTTCCCGCTGGCCAAAGCGCTAAACAAAAATCGCGCCGCATATGTATTATTTTTGATGCTCCTCTTCATCTTCTATTGATTTTGACACTTAGAATCCTTACATTACTTATATAGAAGTCTATATGTAGAGGTCAACAGTATTTCCAGTTTTATCAATATGTTTCTATAGAGCTAATATCCAATTTTTTTCATTAACTGCTATTGTATGTTCTTTTGTTACAGTTTCTAAAGTCCTAATTTATTGTCAAACATGAACTGGAGAACAGCTATTACATTGTAATTTTTAAACTATGTTAGGTTTATGCTTCTTATGTATCATGCCCATACCCAATACACTGTTAGTCTTAATTTTATTACTATTTTCAAATACTATACCAATGTTGTACTTACTTGGCAATCGTAAGATATTATAATGATGATTTTTTTAATATGATAATAATATAAAGTTATCTTTCTGTTGATAAGCTTCTTAATTTTGACTATTATTTGTACGACTAATATTCCAAACTTTTTTTATTTTAATAGTATGTATATTAATGTAAATTATATGATAATTTTAAGCAGGTTATATTTAGTTAAGACATTTGTCTGGCAACTTAATTATTTCATCAAAAATACTATCAATAAAACCAACTTAAAAATTGTGCTACACCAGCAGCAATGCAGAGAAAACCCGAGCCAAAAAAACATTGGGAATACCAACTAGCGGAAAATGGTGAGGCAGTGAAAAAAGCGAAAAAAAAAAGAGATAGCAGAAAGCTACAGAGGAGGTAGAAGCAAAGATAGCAGCAAAAACACCTGTTATCGACGAACAATGTCGTAGAAGAACGAAAGATAACGAGTGCGTACATAAACTCAGAGAGAGAGAGAAAGAGTAGGGCCAAAGACAGACAGCAAATAGATAAGCAGAGGACGAAAATAGTAGGGCCAAGCTGAGCCGCACTAAACAGATGCACGATTAAACGACCACCATATACACAATTACCCGATGGCGAAAACAATAATTATAACAATAATGGATTCCCAATTATCAATTTAAAGTAAATACTTCATGAATTAACTAATCAACTTAGAGCAAAGAACTCAATCGACTTTGAAAAGAAAAAAAGGAAGACATAAGGTGAAAAGACAGCTTCGATAACCAATACTAGCGAATTAAATCTCTGGCATAAGATTAACAAACAGTACTTCCAGACTCTCCTTTGTTTTAGTGTAACAATAATTTAATATATTGATAAAGTGTACTAATTTAATTCCCGAAGCGAATGAAAAATATGAAAGAAAAAATAAAAATTAGAAGAAAAATGTTAATCGAAAAAAACGATAACGATAAAGTAATAAGAGAATTAAGCATGTGGCAACAAAGATAAAGGATACCAAATTTAAAGGAAATCTACCTGAAACTGAACAAAATAATTCACATTACTAATAGAGCAAAGCAACATTTTAAAAACAAGTTCTAGATGAGGAACCTCATACATCATGAAGAAAACTATGGCATTACAGGAGAATGGCATTTTTTTGCTACAGCACATAGGGAGGGTGCGTGCGATGGCATTGGGGCAGTATTCAAACGAGGAGCGACTCATGCTAGTGTGCAAGCTGATTGGTCAGAAGCAATTTCAACTTAAAAATCTCTTTAAAATCGGGCAAAAAAAAGAATTTAACAATATTAAATTTTTTTTTATAGTGCGGAAGAGCATTAAAAAACCTTAAAACGATTACGAGAACGATTTTCTACTGCTCCTCTAGTACTAAAAATATGTACAGCTCATGCTTTTATTGTGCTTCCTGGAAAGAAATTGAAAGTGATGAGGCATTTAATGGCTAAATAGCCAATTTGCGTTATGCAATATAAGTTGTAATATGTGCAATTGATATTTAAAGTATTGAAAAAATGTATTTTATACTATTATTTGGAACCAATTGAAATTTTAAATGTTGAGATTCTCTAGAATTATGTAAATCATTAAAAATTATAACATTGTTTTCGATGCCCTTTTGAATATTAAATAACAAACATAGCTTATTATATTTTACCTGCAATACCCATTTATTTAATATTAATGTAGATGGGGTAGTAAGAAAAAAAATCTCGCCATTTTGTACTTGCCACCATATTGAATCCAGAACTACAATACTTAGATAATTGTATTTTAATTGTTACATTCTTTTATTTGATAACCATATTAATAGAGTTGTAAGGAAAAAGGTCATCTGCCATGTTGTTATGGCCGCCATATTGGGTTATGCTAATAGAATTAAGCTAATTGAAAATGAAAATTACAACCAGCAGTACATAAAATAGATTCTTAGGCGAATTCTGCATAATAAAAATCTTATTACAATTATTATACTCTATTTAGGTTGATCGCTAGTAATATTTATATGTTACTTACGCCATTTAAAAATCGTCATGTTAAATTTTACAAAAAGTCGAATGGAATTCAAAAGTACACATAAATACCTAATTTTTAAGACCTTGTTCGTTTTTTTATCTTGCATTAAATTTTGGCCTCAAGGATGGCACGGTTGACGTAGAACGTCATATATATTTATATATATGAACTAGTTCGGCTCCACCCCCTGCGCGCTTCGTGCGCCAACCCGCCAACTTTTAAATTGGTTAAAAACTTCACTGTTGAATAAATCGTATCGTGGAGCTTAGAGGTAGCGAATAGTGGCTAAGGAAGGTTAAAATTAATTAACTTGGTAAAAATAAAATAAAAATTAAGTTTTTTTTCTTATATTTTACAATCATTCTGACAAAAGGTATAACAAATATCAAATACTGTGTTACTATGCACGTATATGCTTTTGTCGTTGGCATAGTAAAAAACCTCGTCAGATTTAATTGTGATATTAATGACTTATACAAAAAACGGGTGTGGCAGGATTTGGCTAAGTCCCTTAAGTAAATATAAGGAAGAGTTAAAAAATCCTCTGCTTAATGATACAAATTTAACGGTATAATATAATTCGATATTACAATAATATTTTTAGTTTTGCATCACTAGTAAGTAGAGGAAAAGAACAAAAAGGAAAAGGTGTGTACAATATTAAAATTAAAGGACAACTTTTTCATATTACACCAAATACTTTGAACTTCAACATTGATAAAGCACCGAAAAATAGTCAACTTTAATAAATGATGATTAAATTGCTATTGAAATAAGATGCAGTTAAAAAAAAAATATTTATTTACTCAAAGAACACATTAAAACTTTGACTGTCATTATAAAGAAAAACCCTATAGCTAAGAAATATAGACATTTGTACCAAATTACAGATATAGAAAATGTACCAAATTATAAAATGACTTTTTTACGAAAAAAAAATCATCAAAAACATACACATAATAAACCATTAACTGCAGAATGTAGTGCAATAATAGTATCAAACTCAGGATAACCAGAAAATTTTGATCTTTGTGTTTACTCTGAAAAAGTAGCAGACAATTATCTTAAAGAAATGACTTTAAACAAACTTTTCCATTTCATAGATCCTATGGTTGTTTCCTTGTTTTTCCTCTTCAAAAGATTTAGGATCGAGTAAAGGTTTCTTCAAAAGTTATTCTAAATCAAATAAAAAACTTTTCATGTTGCAATATTACGCAAAAAGACTGTCCTACAGACCAGAAGATAAAAATTTCAGTCTCTTATTATATGGAGGAAGGTTAAGTCAACAATTTTTTATACATTTATAAATTATGATTGAATATAATCGCTTAAATTATTTAAGATGAAATCAAAAAAATTTGAGAATAAAGTGTTATGAAGAATTATTAGATGTGATAGCTTACAGTGCATCAAATTTATCTAAAAATTTCAAAACGGAGAAAATAATAGGGAATCTTTATATACTACCTTTTATGTATATAGAAAGTCCAAGATACATGCAAGAACATTATCAAGATGCAATGGCTATTATGAGAAAATGCGTTAGACCAGACTCATTTATTACAGTGACATGTAATTCTAATAGAAATAATTAAAGCTTATATTGTCTTAATTTCCAAAAATACAAAAGCAAATAATATCCTAAGTATAACAGTTCAGTTACTCCACACAAAATTATAATCAATTTTATATGAGATTTTCATAAAAAAACTTTTCAGTAAAGTATTAGCATACGTTTACACTATTAAATTTCAAAAACGTGGTCTACTACATGCACACTTATGAATAACATTACATCCTGAAGAGGAAATCATAACACCTCAACAAATCGATAAATTTATTTCAGCTGAAATTCTTTCAAATAATATAACACTCACAAAATTAGTGATTTAACACATGCTTCATGGCCTTCATACAGTTAAAAGTCCATGTAGCAATAATTCTCACGATTAATGTACAAAAAATTTTCCAAAACTTTTACAAACAAAACTACAATTAGAAATAGCGGTTACCCACAATATATGAAAAGAGATAATATGTGAGTAAAAGATATTGACAAAATTCTAAATAAAGATAAGACTAATGTTAATAATTCAATGGTTGTTCCATACAATCAATTTTTGTTGATGAAGTATGAATGTCATTTAAACGTTGAATATTGCGCATCAATAACATAAAATAAATTTATAACTACATACATAAACGTCATGACAGAGCATACATTAAAATAGAAAAATAAAACGAACTAAATGAAAAAATACAAAATGAAATTAGTAGTTACATAAATGCTAGATATGTGAGTCCAATGGAAGCAGCTTGGAGACTTCAAAAATATAAAATTTGTGCTAGAAGTCATACAGTTTTAAATCTAGCTGTTCATCTTGAAAATAAACAAAAATTCATATTTAAAGGTAACAGTATCAAAAGCGTAAGAAAAAATTATGAAATACCCCTTAGAGTTTAGTTTGAATTAAATACATTAGAGAATTTTGCAAAATCACTAAAATATTTCAACATTCCAGAATATTACATTTTTGACAATAATGAAAAATATAATGAAAAATATAGGTAGATTAAACATAGTATCTCTAAAAGATCTTAAGCGCTTTTTTTCTTAATTTATTTTAAATAAATTACATCGGGCTACATCATTCAAAGACGTTAAAGAATATAATGAAAGAATACATAAGCATTTTAGGGATACTGTAATTGCAATGGATTTAAGTGAGCATGATTCAAAAATTGAGAATATTTTTAAAGAATCAATAACAATTATGTTTCCATGCCAGTTAACACAATTTTTTGCTCGATTTGTGATGTCAGAAAACATTTAAGGAGATAAAATATGGAATAAATATAGAAAACATTTTACAGATGACTACGATAATAATAATCATAATTGTTCTCTTTTACATATTGATCAAATTTCAGAATCAGAAGGTAAATCGTGTGAGTCTTTTAGTTTACTGACGCCAACCATTAGTAACTATATGAATAATTGCAATATTGAGAAAATATCTTTCAGTAAAAAAGTGTTTAATATAATGTACACAAATTTAAATTAAGGTCAAAAAAGAATTTTTTAAACTATTTGTAAACAAGGTAAAAAAATATATTTCATAGATGGTCCTAAAAAATCTGGAAAAACCTACTCTTATAAGATACTTATTTATTACATTCTTTCTAGAGGTAAAAATATTTTGTCAATAGCTTGGACAGAAATTGCATCTGCATTACTATCAAAAGGTATGACCAGTCATAGAACTTTCTGTTTACCTCTAGACTTAAATAATATTAAGAGTGTTTTTTTAGAATTTAAAATTGGAAAAAAAATGGTAAGTTGATTTGATTATATGGGACGAGGCTTCTATGATTCTCGAAAAACATTTAGAAATCATTAATAGTAGCTGAAAGACTTGTGTAATACAAAAATTTTCTTTGGTTATGAATTAATAGTATTAGGGGGAGATTTTTGACAAATCCTTCAAGTTGTAAGCAACGGTAATAGAACTATGATAATAGAAAAAACTATAAAATCACCATTTCTATGGAACTGCTTCAAAATTTTAAGATAACAAAATAATATTCGTTCTAGTGATAAAAAATTTTTAAAATTATTGTTAAGAATTGGAGAAGGTGATATAAAAACATTTAACATTACTAAATCCTGGATAACAGACCATGTCTGTACCAAAATATTGGGTAATTACAGCATTTGTTTTGGTAATAACGTAACACTAACCTTATATAATAAGCATAATTTTTTTTTTAAACAATAAGGTTTTAAATAAATTAAATGGAGAAACTTTAACTTATTACAGCATCGATACTGCAACCTACAAAGGTGATGATGAATCAGATGATAATATTTATGTAGATTTTCCTATAGAAATGTCAAACAATATTCGTGAAGGGTTGCCACCTTATGAACTTAAATTAAAAATAGGTATAATAGTAATGTTAATTCAAAATTTCAGTATATCAGACAAATTATGTAACGGTACACGATTGCAAGTTACCAAATTATTAAAGTATAACGTAGAAGACAAAATAGTTACGGGGGAGAAAATTGGTTATAAAGTTTTTATTCCGAAAATTACATTCAATACTTGTACTTCATTATTACCTTTTATTTAACATAGAAAACAATTCCCATTACTTGTAGCACTTGTTATGACTATAAACAAGTCTCATGATCAAAGTTTTAAAAATTTGGGATTATACTTAAAAAAAAAACCTTCTTTTTCTCATAGTCAATTGTACGTGGCTTTATCAAGATGCAAAAATAAAAATGAAATTTTCGTTCAACTTGATAGAGAATGTATCTTATGCATTTATTGTGAGAAAAAAAAACGTGTGCTTATTAGTTTGAAATGCCCCACACTGTTAACTACATAACAGTTAACTTTATTATTTAATATATATAATAATAATAATGACACTTTGCGCAACAATCCCCTATAAATCAATTATGACTATAAATGTCTTCTTGATGATAAAGTAAATCATGTCAATAAGACAGTTGTACACGTCTGCACACACTTCAAGGTCCAAGAATGACGGTGTGATCCCTCTTAGGTTCCCCAAAAGTAGTGTGGGGGGTGCTGGCGGGCTGTAGGAGGTTTTGCGGAATGCCCCACTGAGGTAACCATACAATATAGGAAGATACATATTTATATACTCCATAGTGCATGCTGTAACATAAGATAGAAAATAGACATCTGTAAAGAGAGTGCCACACTCACAGCCGAAAATAAGCACACGGTTCTTTAATCGTATTATGTATGGGGTCTCGTCATTTTCGAGTAAACTACCAACCAGGTACATATATGTGCACGAGCGTAGACATAGAATACAAAAAACGTAGATACAACGTAAATGAAGACGACGCAAAGCCATATGGTCAACTGCTCTGTTTTCTCGCCCCTTACTCTTTCTACTGCAGTTCTTAAATATTTAAAAAACGAAAGTATACCCTCGAGACTAGAGTAGGATATAAAAAATAAGAAAATATTATGGTGGCGCGTATCACTAAACATACAAATACGAGATAGCGCAAATAACAGGAGAGCTATCACGCTGGAAGGATTACGCTTGGATGGTCATGGAAACATTATTAGGAGCAGCTGCAGAATTGTTGGGGCTTTTAAGAATAGAGAAGCCCCTTTATTTATGAGTTATAAATTGTTCACAGGTAACAACCAGCGCAACATACAATGAACAGTAACTGAGACAACATCGGAGAACAACATTGCTCTGTAGCTAATGAATTGACCTTAATTAACAACAGCAATCATAGGAAAAAAAGGAGGGAGAACTACAGTAATAATATTATGTTTACGCTAGCATAGATATGTATGAATAATGACAATCATAGTAAATGGAATAGTTATAATAATGATAACAATCAGGCCAAACATAGTAGGCCTTGATGAGCGCACCCTCACCAAAAATCCTAAAATACTTATCAGTTATAGTTGCTAATATCGTTAGTACCACAATAAAATAAATGTACAGAAAGAAAAGTAAAATTATAAACTTTCTTGTAACTAAAATATATAAGTAAATGTTTTCTCTTTACTAAAAGGCTTTCGAAGTACCATGTTTTGTAAAATATAGGTAGTGTATGATAAGCAAAATAAGATTAAAAAAAATTGTATATAAAATGACCAATCATAAAAATATCTGTAGCAATAATAACATTTATAATAAAATTAAGCAGTAAAACAATAACAACAAAAGGTAGGGAAACGTAACAGAGAAGTGATAGGAAAGGAAGAGTGAAGGGACAGAGTAAGAAGAGATTAGCTAGAGACTCGAGAGCGAAATGACCAGGCCCATGGCACGAGAATACACACGCATCTTTCTTCAAATACAAAGAATTCTCATAAAGTATAATTTAACCACAAGTTACGCTTTTATTTATTTTCTTACCAAGAAAACCACGCAACACAAGATTTTCATAAACTGTTATATTATTTTATAAATCAAAAACGTAAATAAATTAAAAATCGTAATAGGCAGTCACACAATGCCTAACAGGATCTGAATAGAAAGTTTTCGACAGTAAATAAGTATCTAATATGCTTTTTATTTCTAGGCACCTCTAATAAAAGCCCTAAATGTAATAACAGTACTGAGTACGGCTTTAAATTTGAATAATCCGCTTACATTTTTTGGAAATAATCTAAGTTTTTTCATCCAAGAACTCATTTTCAACTCGATTTTTTTCAAACTCAGTGAAACTTCTTCAGTTTTAGATAACCATTTTCAGTTCAACACATTTAAATATAAACAAAATTAAAAACTTTTTTGGCTTGTTTCGTAAGTCAGACTTATGAAAATCATCTTATGCAGACTAATAAGAGTCTCTTAGAGAAGACTAATGAGAGTCACTTGTAGCAGACAAGTTAAGACCGTTTAAAATGGACTTGCATAAATCGTTGAAAAAAAACTGAGATCAATCACTTGGAACAAACTGATGAGAGTTCCTTTAAGCAGTCTTATAATAGTCGAAGAAAAAAAGTTTCATAAATATATATACTTACTTTCTATTAAAAAATAGCTACTACGATTACTCACTGGAACTGAAAAGAATAATTACGTAATAAGAAAAAATGTAAAGTTTTATTGATAATTCTATTAATTTATTAAAGCTACTCTTTTAAACATTTTTTTTTCAAACTTAGTCTGGTAGCATGGATACATTGTAATAAAAAAAGGTATCTTTTTTTTGTACCCAACCTTTTTTTTTGCTAAAATTTTTGGTTAAAGTCAATACTAGTCGATAAAACAATGGAGCTCCAAATATAATTACATGTAGTATTTACTTGATAGAAATACTTTTCGAAGACTTAATTCTTACAACACAGCCTGTGATCTGTAAAAAAATCGCTTTTATTTATTTCGATGGTCCTGAGATCGTCAGCAGACATATTCGAAACAAAACCTATGGTGAAAAAAAGGTTAGGTTAAGAATTTTAAGACAAACTTGTGGGCATAAGAAGATCGTTTTTTACAGTGCGAAACCCTTTTGAGCATTTATTTATAAGTGCATTCATAAACACATTTGTAAATACATTCGGGATTCCACTAAAAATTTCACTTTGAATAACTTACGGAGTCTTGGTTTAGAAAGTCATTTGCAAGAAAAATTTTACGCAAAATTACAAGTAACAGTTTAATTTAACTTTTTCTATTGCCAAAGAAATTAACAATTTTACGCAGGGTCAGAACTAGATTAGGTATTATAATACGTACGGTCACACGAAAAAAAGAGATGGGACTATTTTTTCTTTAATATCAGAAAAAAAATTTCACAGTTTTTTATTGAGTTTTTTTAAAATAAAACGAATTCCTCTGTTTTGGCTCACCATACGCATAGTTGTTACGGAACTACAAGAAAATGGTTCTTTTTACTTTTATACTCACAAACAAATGGAAGACAGTTGTTACTTAAAACTTTACTTGTAGTTACTGATAGCTTCTCCAAACCAAAATCTCATAAGGGATTCCAAGCGTAATTTTAAGTATAATTACAAGTGTGTGTACAGGTGGAGTAACAAATAATATCACAAGAAATTGCTTGGAATGGAGGTTAGAGGTCAATTGATGCATCAGTTAATATTTATGACTCTGACCTAATACACCTTAAAATACTAACCGCTGACGGTTGGGGTCAGCTGGCTTTACAAGTCACAAAAATGCATGACCGTAAATCTCACTGTTATATTGGTGACGAAGAGTTTTTTTAAATTCAAGCGTAGAGAATTTAGAAAAACATGTAATTACATAACTTCTTTTAATTATAGAAAAAAATGCATAAGAGTCTATTCAAGGAGCTAGACACTTTTAAAGTTATTAAACAGACTGCAAAAGTCTTTCAAAGTCTTTTGAAAAATTCTTCACATTCCTCACAATGACTTAAGTTATGTAAAGTCTTGTGATGGCTGCAAAAGTTTTTAAATGTTTGCAAAAATTTTTTAATGTTATAGTCATTTTTGTAAGTCAATTTTTTTTTTTAAATAACTTAATAAATAATTAATCTTCTTATACCAAATGTTAAGTAAACGCCAAAAAATTATTTTGATACGTGTAAGTTTTTATTTTGAAAGAGTTAATTCTTGTGCAAATTAAGAGTCAAAAAAACTTTTAATAGTAGCTTCGAAGTACAAAGGCGAATTTGTATCATGGTTAGTGACTCTTAAATATCAGTAAAATTGACTTTGATAGTAAGAGATATTTTTCAGATAAGTCAATCCACATCACCAGCTAATGACACCAGTACAAGAAAAACTTAGTTCTAGTTTTTTTCTTTATTTATAACTAGCATAGAAACTTAAATACATACAAGTAATAAATTGACAAGGGTACGATGGCACTGTACCTATTTTTTGTTCTAACTCAATTGTAACTTAAAACTTAACTTTGATGGTACAAAAGAAGATTGTCATACGTACAAAGCTCTGCTACCATTGCTTTACATAGACCACAAATAGGCGTTTGATACAGGTCAATGTCATGTTTCGTACCTACAAAGAAAAGTTGTCAAACAAAAAAATAGTATAGAGCAAAAATTATGAAAAAAGATATGTCTGTAAATAAAAAAATATTTTTTATTGATGTAAAATCTGTAAATGTATGCCTTGACTTTTTTTGATCCAAAAAAAAAACTTTAATTTCAACTTTTTTTAGAAAAAAATTTTTTTTCTGACCTCAGGCATTTTTGAGGGTTGGGTGTGCCCTCGATAGGAAAAATAGAATTTCCCACATAAGTGCTATCGCTCCACAGCTACCTTACGTCTTAAACTAGACCCAGAGACGATGGCACTTATCCAACGAAAACTACTATTCTCTTACCATAGGCCCAAAGTGCAATTACCGCTTTGCGCCCTCGGGTCACACTTTGCGCCTGTAGAATCACTTTGGACCCACGAGCAAAAAGTTTTTCGCACCCTCCAGGCCCAAAGTACTTTCCTGCTCTAGGACTCAAAGTGATTTATCAGGCGCAAAGTGTGCCCCCGTGCACAAAATAGCACTTGGCGTTCTCTGTAAGAAAAACATTATACGCGACTCGGGCACCAACATATAACAATCGTGCCCTAAAGGCGCTCATGTTTGTATTTTGTGCCCTAGAGACGTACTGTACCATATTATAATTTAAATGGTTGGATTGTCCAGAGCAAACGGTCTATTTACTTTCGTTTTTGTCATAGACGAACCAATTTTCGAAAGACTGAATTTTTATAGCCCTGTCCGACAATCGATATGGTGAGCTTTCTGGCGTAATAGCAGCCTTAATCAATGTTTTTTTAAAATAATTATCTTAAACATTGTCAGCAAGTGCGATACAATCATTCGATCTAAACGTTTGTCGAAATATAATACAGGCATGTTGTGCATATTATGACTTTCAAATGTTGAAAAGATAGTCTTCATTCAATTCAAACACATTCAAAGATTATGATACGAATCTAATCAATGCTTTATTGCAGACAAGCAATATTGCACACGCAATTGTTTTTTCTAGATATATTCTATAGTAACCCATGAACAATGTTAGCAAGTATTATATACAATCATTTTTATATCAGTTCGAGTATATGATACGATTATGTCAAAATGATCACTATTTTACACCACACTTTGTCATAGCAATTTGAAAATATTCGTAGTCCAATATACAATCTAATAAATGTACGGAAGCCAACGAATAGTTTGAGATAAATTTTGGTCAAAAAAAGCAAATTTTGTTTGTTAGATTTTCCTATGCAACAGTTGGTTTATTATCCAATAAAAATATATAAGAACATATACAGGCAATAAAGTACTAGGCAGGTTAACACAACAGGTTTCTAGAATTACCATAAAAATTTCAATTTATTTATATTGTTCAGAAATAATGACTCAAAATCCGTTTTAAAAACACACTAGTCAACTTATTGACTGACTAATTAACTTAATGGTAAACTTTATTATATGAAAGCCTAAGCCCTATTTATATTTTACTTCTGGATAATACTTAAGGGATGTAAGTTTCTATAGTAGGTTAAGCATAACACTGATATATTGCAACTTACTTCTTCGACTTTTTTTGTTGTTACTGTTTTTTTTGTTTAGTATATTACTTCTGTATCTCTCGAGCCTTTTTAAATATCTTTTATTTTGTTCTTATAGTCTGTACATATTCATCGGTAAGTATATAAATTGTTGTAAAATCATTTACTTAAGATACTCTACAATAAGACGCAGCACAACGCAAGGGTCAATCTGCAATGAGCATCTGCATAAGCTACAAGAGGGCATCGTTGACATGTAGCCGAATGGCCAAGGCTCTTGGTTCTATTACGCATTTGGTTAACAAGAAAACTGAAAAATCTGATTTTTTGAGATCTACGTAGGTCTCTGAATAATCAAATCAGTTGTTTGCTACGTTAAACAATGTGTTTTAAACCAAATCTCATCGTTTATACAAAAAGTTATCAATGAAATGACAGTTTCTAGCTTTTGGTAGCCAATCCCGTTACTCTTATGGGCTGTTTCGCTTATGAAGTACCTCTTTTCTTGTACGTGTGAATAATGCACTCAACGCTCTAGTGTAATATGAATAGAACGGCATCTGCATGTCTTTTTTGTAGATGTGTGATCATGTTCTAATAATCCAACCAAACAGTATCTTTACCTGTCGGTACACTAAACTTTTGTTTTCTTAACGATTCAGCGTGTTCATTCTTTATAACGCAAAAATGCAAGATGTGGCATTTCGAGGTCTCATTTTCTTATAGTTCTGCGATTTCCGTTATAATGCCATATTTGAGGAAAATGTGACTATTACAACACCAAAGTGCCTGTAAAATTTAATAAAGTATCTAAAGTTAGAACTAAAATTTATTCTACTTATCGTACCTCGAATTGAGATACGTACAATACATATAGATATGTATACGTCATGTGTACATATACGTCAACTGATCAATGTTTACGTATTGAGTCAACTTTTTTTGTAGAAATATTGACAAATTGTGAGATTCGTAACTGGAACGATTGTTATATTAATGTTAAAATAAAAAATATGTATTGTTTTACAAGCTTACTAACGTTACTATTCTTTGTATTTCAAAAAAAAAAATTTGAAACTCGCAGACAGACATGGTAGTGCGATGAAAGCATTCCTGATTGGTCAACTAAAATAGACGCGTAACGCCACACCTTGTATTTTTGCACCATATTTTTTTACGATAACTTGTTGTAATTATAATTGTTGTAATTTTTAAGTAACGAGTAACCTTCTGGTCTTAAAAATACGTTCTGCTCGATTCTCATGATGACTGACATGAGTGTATGTAAGAAATGTATATGTTACTTGACTTTGTTATGTATTTATTTGCAAATTTCGAGTAGAAGTTTGTTTTCCATTAGGTATTTGTATTTGATTTAGTAATTTCTTACGTTTATTAATAATACCACAATAGAAGTAGAGGCCATTGATATAAACAGTATATATATAACTTTTGTTAGCTTTTAATTTAAAACATCAAATGCATCATTAATTTTTTTAATACAATTTTAACAAAACGCCTTGATATGCAGAAACATTACAATGCTAATAAGTAGCAAAAAAGAAAATCGAAGGAACAAAAGAAGTGCCATTAACTTTGAGCTGAAATCAAACAGCAGGTGCAGCTTGAGATGAAAAAGTGTCTACCAGCAGAATTTAGGTAACGGAATCAGGCAGAGATAGAGGAACGTTAGTCCCACGAGCAGCAATAACTAGATCATTAACCACAACTGCAAGAGCACTAACAATAATAGCAAATCCTGCAGAAATGATAACTGCAAAAGCAGAAGCTGTGAGAGCTGCAACATCAAACTGATTAACAGCCAAGTTAGAAACAGCAAGATCAGCCTCAACAACAGCCAAGCTTGCAAAACCAAAATCAGTAACAGAAAAATTTAAATAAAGGGAATTGTAAAGAAATTAATACAGGAAGAGCTTGGGAGTTAAGGTACCAATAGTTTCTATATGACAAGGGTCTAAAGTATACGGCAAATTAACTTTGTCAAATGGTCTCAGCCAACAGCAAAAGTGTTAACCAAAAAGTTGCAAAACAAAGCAACGTGCACTATTGAAATCCTCTTTTCTTCACAGTACTGATTCTGGTCAATACGAGTTAATGCTATGAGAAATATTAGTATAAATTTAGAGTTGTGGTATATTTAAATCAGTAAGAAAGAAGTGAAAATAACTGTGTACTAAAAGCATAAAAATAAGTTAACGAAACAGGTAGTATTTGTTATATAATAAAAATTAGTATTCAGTGGAAATGTGCTCAACCATATGTATAAAAAGAGAGTAAGCTAATAGGAATATCCTTACTGGGTTACTATTATAAAATATTCAAGCCATCCAATAATCAAAATGAAATTTGAAGAATGAAGAGATTGTGTGCAGCAGACTGAGGGCTCAAGTCTCGGCAAAAGTCTTTTTTTTCTTAAAAGTTGGTGTATGGAATAATGTATATAACTCAATAAAAAGTAAGCTGTGAGCTGTGGTGGCAGCTCGTTCTGAAGTGTCGTATAGTGTTGTGGAGACTGGCGTAAGATGGTATGGCAGGGGTAACGGGGCAAGCGTGGAGTAAATTGCAAAATCTACTTTTATTACACATTTTTTTAAGTAAGAGTTCTTAGACCATTAATGTACTTTTGCACATGACACACTTATAAAAGTATATGTAAAAATATCTAATGATGCACTTTTTTATGTATTAGCTGAAAAAGCCATCAGTTTAGTCCTTGAAGTAATAACTTTTTATTTTTAGACTCCTACTTATGTTTGTAATGTAACTTTAAAAGCTTTAAATGTCAGATGAGTATTAGTCTTATTCAGTGTTATTTATTACCATTCATTATCACTTAAAATCTTCTTTGACGTTAAATGCATGGCATTTACTCATAGTGAGTGCCGTCAGTATTGTGTAGACGGCACGTCGTGCAGGGAAAAGCTACCAACCAAGTATTACCGAAGAAGGCTGAAGAACAAGAAACCCTTAAATCTTTCCGTATGTGAGGAAGCTGCGTATAGAAATATATATGTAAGTATATCTTCCTATATTATATACTCGTAAGAGTTAGTCTTCCTATATTATATAGTCGTAAGAGTTAGAGCAAGGTTTTGCTCTCCTCCGCTTCCCCCACCTCCCCCCCGCTCTCCCCAGCTCCCCCCAAATAAGGTAGTTATTCTTTCATTTTTTTGCATTTTTCGAGTAATCCTACTTTTCCGATAGCTCCCCCCCACCCCCCACCTCCCCACGCTCTTCCTTAGCTCCCCCTCAGCTCCCCCCCCATTTTTCCCACATATAATGTAAATATATTAGTAAAGCCTTGTATATTAACCGTTACAAGTGGTCTAATTTTCACATATAATTTTATTTGACCATGACAACAAATTTTGTTACAATTATCTTACTTACGATGTTTATTTTTATTACATACTTTAAAATGTCTTTTTAGGTGCTCTGCTTTCAGGGGTAAACGCACCATCTACCGTACACCCGTAAATTCACTTTATTTTGTTACCATAAATGTAAGACAGTTTGATACTAAATATTGACTCAGTAAATTTTAAATTGTTGTTTAGGATCTCAAGAGAGCACCGAAATTTTTTTGAGGTGTTAGAGCTTGTTAAAATGATTTTATAATAAAAATAAAAAATTAAGTTAACCCTACATAACCTTTTCCACAATTTTGACAAATATTTTTTTGAACGTTTTTTTCATGACTTTTCAAATGTCTCTGTGAGTGATAATTTTTTTTAAAACTTTTTTCGCATTTAATACTCTTAAAAATTTTTTCAATGTCTTGGCATTCCTTTGTGAGACGCAAATAGTTTTTCTTGTTTAGTATTATAATGCTACACAGATCACATACAAAAAATTTTTTTTTGTGAATTTTTTCGTGCGATGATAGACACTCTTGATTTGAAAATTTTAAGTCACATTTATCACACTGATAATATTTTGCATCCATGATGGTGTATCTGAAAACATGTAACAAAAAACGGATTGTTTATGATTACATGAATCTGGGCACTAGACGGTACTGAAATTTGCTCTTTTGATGAAAGATAAAATTTGCAAGAGAGTATAAAAATAGTAATGAACTATAGAATAGTTTTTTTGTTACTCTAAAATTTCATTCCAAACAATACTTTTATTTTCAAATATGTTTTCTGATTCAATTGGAATAAAAATTTTTTTTTGGTTTCAAGATCTATACAGTGCAAAATATAATTGCCCATGAGAAAATAATGGTTTTCTAAAGTACAACCCTAAGGCATCAAAACTTTGACCTCAAGATTTATTGATAGCCATAGAAAGAGTTAAAATAAATGGAAATCATTTTCTGTACAATATAAATGTTAGTAAAGAAGAATTGTTTGTGATGAGTGTTATTCTTCGACTAAGGACTTTATTTACTTTTTTATTACCTGAGATTATTCCAGCTTCGATGTTGTATTTGAATAATTTTGTAATTCGTAATCTTATACCATTGCGAAGTCCTTCAGATATTTTTAAGTTTCGTATTAACGTAACAATAGCGTTGATGTTTTAATCAAAATTCGTGTGAAAAATGACCTTCTTTACTACTATTTAAATATTTCGTAGAGAAATAAGTATAAATATTATAGTCTAATTTATCTACTCCCTTGTGAGTTGCTTTCATCAATACTGTAGTACGTTACTAATGTTACTACCATATTATTAAAAATTTTTTTGCTCAAAAAGTGATTGTACTCATTGTGAGATGTTAATATAGCTTTACTTATAAAAGAATCATCATTATTAAAAATTGAAAAACACATATCATTTGTTTTCAATGTCTGAGGAATTATGAAAGTTTTAATTTTGCCTTCTCCTACATCCAGTAGCAATAAAGATAATTTTTTATCAATTGAACGTTTATTATTTTTTAAATAGAAAATATTAAATAAAGGCCAAAAATTGTAAAATTTCATGGTTTCTTAAACAATAGTAATTTTGCTTCTGTTTTTTACTACTGGGAGAATTTGACGAAAGTCTCCACCTAAAATTATTATTTTATTTCCAAAAGGTTTATTACTACTAGATGAATCTTTTTGAGTCCTATCAAAAATTTCTAACGCTTTATTTGGTAACATAGAAGCTTCATCCCGAATAATTCCTTTTAAATTACGTAATTTTTGTTTATCTGGCTCAAACTGGAAGAATGCACTTTCTATAGTGCTTAATTCCAAAGGAAGTCTGAAAGTTCTGTAAGTGGTCATTCCCTTTGGAAGCAGAATAGAAGCAATACCTGTCCAAGCCATTGTAAAAATTTTTTTTAATTGATATGAAATAATGAATTAATCTTTTGTATAGAAAAGTTTTTCCAGATCCACGAGGACTATCGATGAAAAAAATTTTTTTTTTTAATTTTATTATTTCTTGAAAAATTTAACATTCATTATGATTAAGTTGTAAAAACATTTCATTGAATTTATGTTTACAAAATATTCTTTTATCATTGTCAGTATCAATATTTTTTTCTATCGTTTCTGTTGGTTCTGGTAAACTGAAATCTTTACAAGACATATTTTCAGAATCAAGAATTTCGTTTGAATGTAAAAGAGCTTTATTTTGATCATCTTTACAATTTCCAATGAAAAATTTTTTGTATTTGTTCCAAATAATATTACCAAAAAAATTTTTAGACATAATAAATCATGCGAAAAATTTTCGTAGTTAAAAAGGCAGCATAACGTTACATGCTTCTTCGAAAATTATATTGTTCTGAAAATCGTGTTCTACTAATCCCATAGTAATAGCTGATATTAGTGAGCAAAAATAAAAAGTGATGGTTAAAAATTCATGTAATTAATTATGATCGATGTACATTTATTGCATGTATAAATTTTATGTAACAATTAATATGATTCGGGTACTGTTCCATACTTCGTAAATCTAATTTGCAATTACGGGGGTTGGTGTGCAGAGCGCGCAGGGGGCATATATAGTTATAAGAGCTTAGAATTATCTATTGACACATACAGGATAGACAGCTCATTTAAAAAAGGGAGCCACTAGAAGAAATAATAAAGCTCACCAAGAAAAATTTAAGGGCCTATCTCCCTGTCTATATAAACTTTACCACTTTTATTCGAAATTAGCAGTTTGTTTTTTATATTTATTTAAAAACAGACCAGTAATCATACCCCAGCGTAGGAAATTTATTCCCGAGTGTTTTTGAAAAATGCCATAGTCTTCCGAATCCTGTAAATATACTTCAACATATTATTTCTATACTAACAATTAATTTTATCATTTTTAAGGCCCTAAAAAATATAAATACAAACCTTATTTCGAAAAAATTACACTTATAACACAATAAAAGGGGGGGTTGGCGTGCGGAGCGCGCAGGGGGGCGGAGCCCCACTAGTATATATGTATATATATGTGTATATTATATACATCTGTAACTTTAGCCAGAAATGTCAGAATTTCTTTTTACAGTTCAAAACAGACATAGAGTGGATGCCTGGCAACTCTCTATAGTATTAACTTTACTTAATACATATCTTTGATGATTAACGCGTGCGTCTCATGATTTGGTATATTGATCAAATATAGTAGGGTATAGTACAGTGTTCCAGTTTAATTTGAATCTATGTGCAGGAGTTTTATGTATCCTATTTTTTATCCCTACCCCCTTTGTCTTTTTTTCTTCGATCATCCTTTTTTCCCAAGGATGCAAGTATTTAAGAAAGGCAACTTATTGCAAAGTCTCTCTAATACAATTCGGTCATATATGTTACTGTGCTTTTTTTACAGGGTACATCGATTGTCTTCAGCACACTTTCACGATAATTAAGTTTCATGGAAGGATAATATCTAGTTAACCATCCTACAAGCTGTTCTTGTCTTTTTATAACCGACAAAGAATCCGTTCAATGAGCAAGTCACGTGTTGGCTTTTCTTGAAAAAAAAAAGCCCATGGACATACGAATATCAATAAAAAAATTTACTGTTTGTTCTAAACATTTGGTCAAGTGGTTTTTTGGCATGTTACATTCTCCCATTGAAAGAGCCCGAGAAAAAAATTCAAATATCTTTTAATGAGATTCAAACCCTCGATCTCTCAAGTTCTTTTGATTGAGAGTCTAGTACGCCTACTGACAAGCCATTAATGCTTGTAAATCAGTTATATTCAATGGTAACAGTTTGTATTATAATAGGACATTACCTTATGTAATTGGTTGAAAATTGACACAGAAGTACGCAAATAGGTCTACATTTTTTTTAATCTATCGCATTACGATACTCACTGGATCACCATAGAGTTGCAAAAACATACTTTAGATTCTCCTTACCTCTGCCCATACCATGCGTATGATTTGCCAAATAACCTAAGCCACAAGTAAAGATGACAGATCACTATCAGGCTAAATGGGTTAGAAAAATTGTTTCTTATTATAAATACAAGCTCCCACAAGAATATTAAAATTTTCATCACTTTATTTTAGCTCAAAAAAGGAAATTGCAGGAACGGAGTCTGAATGAAAACGAAAACGTCATTTTTGGTGACGTAAGACAAAAATATTTTCAATTGTGATGATAAAAGATAAGAGATGTTTAAATTTCAATAACTCTGTAAGTACAAAATTCCGACAATCCTTTGATAGATCTATAATTAGTTGCTAGAAATTAATGAGGAAAAATTTTTTTATTGCCCTCCAACTTTGTGCCAATACAAAGCTTAACACCACTTGAAGGTACAAAGTGTTTGTAGCAATTTCTCCTCGCAGTTTATTGTTCTTTAAAAATTATTTCGTGCATGCTTTACTGGATAAATAAATGCTAAGATTCCACATTTGTCACCCTCAGCTTTGCCTCTAATTGCAATTTACGTGTGATCTTCAGCATTGTTTACTTTTCCTGTCTTTAATGTATTATTCTGAGTGATTCATCTTATATACCATACATCTACTTCCAGATACAAAGTATTTACAGAGAAGTATACTATAACATGAATGATGTACATAAGTATTATCAAGTATCGAACAGTTTTGTAAATCCATCTCTTTCAATACGTCCATTAGTGTTTCTCTGTCTAATGAACTTTTCATTTATTTTAATTCATTTTTTTCTAAGACTTAGCAGTATTGACATTTTCGTAATCTCTACAAACAGTTTTAAATATTAACTATTTTACCACCTCTGTTTTATTGCAACGGAATATGAGATTTAACAATTTGTAACACTAAGGGGCCTCGTCCAATGCGCTCTCTACGTATTCGATTACATATAATTATAAGACCAATTATTAATTCATCATAACATTACTGAATGCAAATAGAATGATTAAGTTTTGAAAAAGACAGTTTGTGTTTATATTCAACATAAGGAATACAAATTCTTTTTTTTCAAAATCAAACGTTTGAATTTATTTGCTTAAAGTCAGCCAAAGCCAATCACATAACGGATAAAGGAATTCATTTGAAATTACTTTTCTTTTTAAGATAGAACGGCTGCAACTACGTTCATCTTTATTTAGAAGTACTTTTGGTATCTGATCTTACGTATCTAGTGTCTTGAGTAAATTTTTCTTACTTATGAATGAAAAACTTAATAAACATATCTTGAAATTATAATAGGTTATAGGCAGTAATATACTCTGAATTTGAGGAAAATGCGATAACATCAAATGCCTGTATTATTTCGCTAATTAAACTTTTTAAAAATATACTAAGTTCCTTATGATTTGGAAGTCTAGTACCTATAGCTTACAACGGACATAACATCGCTGAGACACATATGAGACGATCCAAATTTAGCATAACTATGTAACAAAAAGTGTACATAAATTTCTGAGGCCACAACACTGACTTTCATATCATATATAACATTAGGGCTGGACGTGACACTTCCCATTTACTGTCACTACTGGTGGTAAACATGTCAGTGGAACCGTTTTTTCCTTTAGCTTCAATGTACAGTACGCCATCTGTAGCGATTTTTCATATAATTAGAATCTCTTAAACGTAGCTTTTTACAAAGAATTCTCTTTTGTTTTTAAAAATTATTTTACTTACAATATTAATAAGATAGAATAAGTCAATTGAAAAAAAAATATCTTTAACCTTTTATCTCTATAAAACATGCCAATAACTACTTAGTATTTAATAATGAGTAAAGCTATATTCATCCAAGTAAATTGAGAAATAATAACTTTAAAACCATATTGCAATTGATTGTACAAGTTGCAAATAAGGGATAGACTAACTTCATCTTATGGAACTATACTATTTTTTTCTTACACCAGCGTTAACAGAACAGGTCAAACAAATAATTGTGAAAAATAAATTGTTTAATTGTCCTTATTTTTTGATAAGAATTGAGGCCAATAAAAGTAGGGTTTATAAAACCAGAAAATTTTTTAAAAGTATTGTGTATTGCAGATAAGATACATGGATTGTTAAAAAAATTTAGTAGTTTTAAAAAAAAATAAAGCATGTTGTGTTTTAGTACTATTTGACGTCCTGTTCTAATTAGACACCGTTTTTGTGCCAAGTACAAAAGATAATCAGGTGCCAAATTAATTAAAAAAAAATAATATTGAACAAAAGAAAAGCAATACTTTAATAATTTAGATTTTTTAATTATTAGGTAAGAAATTAATTTATGAAGACTCTTTAGTATCCAGAATCCCAAATATAGCCACATTGTAAGGTGAATAACAATTGTAAAAGAAAGAAAAAAAATAGAAGGCAGCTCCTTTAAAAGAAAAGCTTTGAAATTTAAGAGTAGGGTTCACTGTGTGTGCTTAGTGTTTCTTAACATTTTGGATAAAAGAAATGACTAAACATTCGTTCCACTTTGCTAGCATAATTTTTTTCCATGCAATCTCCCACATTTCATTGCTTATACTGTTTTCTGCTAATCAGTTTGAACATGAAATGTAGAAATAAAATTAGTTTACCTTTCAACTACCAAAGCGTCGGCACTTGTTGCTTAACATAGCAAATATGTAATGTTACACGTCTTTTTATTTCGCGCCCCTTCCAACGTCACTTTATTTGTAATTTTAACAATTTTTTAGAATTAATAGAAAATTAGATCATAAATCGCTTTGAAACTTTAACACGACATTTGTTTAGTAACACTCTATCATATAAAATTATGTAGGAGAATTTTACGCACTTTTCGTCCTTGAATGTAATTTTATGTAATTCTTCGATAGTAAATTAAGCGCAAGATATCCAGAGAACAAGATTAAGACTGTGAACTTCAGTATAAATGTATTAGAAAACTATTGCAGAATTTGGCCTCAATTGGTAAGATTTTAACGATAAATTAATTTTAATACTTATTTACAAAAATACACTGTAAGACTGTAGAAAACTAAGAAAACTGTTCAAAAAGTAAGTTTATTGCGTATCTACGGAGTAATCTAAATGCGTAGTTACATTGACACAGAATGTTAACTATTTTAATGTTTTACGAATGATGATTACTTTCATTTAATGATGCATTCGATAATTGCAGTTATTGTTCTATATTATAAATGAAGGTTGCTTTTGTAGATACGCAATAATTCTTCTTCATCAACAGTTTCATTACTTTTCTGCAGTGTCGCAGTTTATGTTAATAAACATACATTGACATTAGTAATTTAGTCTTTCTCGTCCTCCATATTATATATATAAGTTTAATTCGTTGATCTTCTGGGGCAAATAAAAACAATTAGTTTAAGCAACGTTTCGTCGACTGGTGTGTCGACCTTTTCAGGCTTTATCAACAATAATAAATTATAACAATGACTAATATAAACGACAGAACGTAGAACTGATGGAGACAATTCTTTTTGGTACCAATTTGTAATGATTTTGTTGCATAGCTTTATTACAGTAACATCTAAAGAATTAATTTGGTTTTTTTTAAATATCATACGTAAATTTTTAATGTTTGTTATAACTATTAAAGATTTTAGTAACAAGGTCGATATGCTTTTCTTTTATACAAGTGATTAGATCGTCAATGTTTGAAAAACAAAAGAGCGGCTTTTCATGTTTATTTTTTGTAAAATATTCCAACATTCATTTACACAGTCTTCAAGAACTAAGTCCGCAAAAAAAGGAGAAATTGGTGACCCCATTGAGCTACCAAGTATCTGTTGAAAAAACTTTTTATTGAAGGTAAAATATTTTTTTTTAAATAGAAACTTCGTTAAGTAAATAATATCAATACATGGGATTCTTGACGCACGACAACTATAATCTACACGTCTCTCAAGGCTTTTGAAAACCAAATTATATGATACATCAGTGAACAATAAAGGCTAACGGCTAGGGACACCAACACGTAATCGTCTGGAATCTTAAAAGATTTAATTTTGCGTATAAGATCTTGACTATTGTCGATATAAAATTTTGATTTTGGCAATTATACTTTCAAGTCGTTATATGATATCTTTGAAAGAAAGTAAAATGGACATTAGTTAATAAAAAAATTGGTCTAAGAGAAATATCTTTTTTATATATTTTCGGAAGTCCATATGCCTTGGTAACCTGTACACCAGTTTGGGTAATTTGAGTACTATGAAACTTTTATTTTGAAAATTCATTGTCATTGAGATATTTCAATTGTTCTTGTACGTTTTTTTGTAAAACTTTTGTTGGATTATTCTTTATTTCTTCGTATGTGTCAGTGTTAGCCAGAAGCATCATCATCTTGTCGATGTAATCGTGTCTATTCATGCATACCAAGGTATTGCCCTCGTCGGATTTTAGAAAAATTAAATGTTGATTCTGTATTGAAAATTGTGTTGTTTGATAAATTTTTTTATTATAGACTAAATATTTATGATCTTGATATGTTTTATTTTTTATGCTAAAGTTAACTATTAAACAAACAGTTTGTCTTACTGTTTCTTTTAAGCTTTCATTTATTTTCGTGTTTTTTAAACCACATTCTAAATGGTTAAATATATGAATAACGTCTACCTTTTTTAAAATGGATGATGTTTTATTAAAACCTGGTGCAAGTGATACTATTTTGGCAACTTCTTTTAGTACGATAGTTTGTGTTATATTAATAATTTTTTTTGCCTGTTTTTAAATATTGGCTTGTGGGTTTTCATTTTTAAGTACAAACGAGCAAACTTATTTTTAAGAGTAAATTTGACATGATTTTTAATTTTAAAACATTTTTTGTCGATACTTTTGAAATATTGATGTAATTGTCTTGTATTAATTTTGTATTTTGTTATTTCGTTATATAGTGTATGTAATGCTGTCTTTTATCAATTTTGTATTGTGTTATTTCGTTATATAGTGTATGTAATGCTGTCCTTAACCTCTTTATGAGAATCGAAACATCTTTCATTCTGCACTTCAAGAATCGCACGCAAAGTTTTGTAACAAAATCGGAAGACAACTTTTTACATAAACTGCTTTTTAATGCTAAGCTTAAAAAACTCTTACTAGCATATCGTATGTGTGCTGGAATGATGTCATGTTTCTTACAGTAAAGTTTGCAAGTTCCAGAGTTCTACGCGTTTCACCGTCGCATAGGGATTTTTTTTTTAAAAAAAACCTAACTTAGCTCCACATAGTCGTATCATGAAAATTCTTTTTTTTTTAATTTGTAAAAAAATAAGTACAATGCATTGCAGCTAGTTTTATACGTGCAATTATCAAGATACGTAAAAAAAATGCAGAAAACCAATATAAAAAAAAGTAATTTTTTCGGAGTCCGATTTTGGCATCAAAAATTAAAAAATTTTACTTACTACAAACAATGCATGATAGAATAAGTCTAGACGAAGAGATTAAGCCTTGAAAAATCGCTCCAGCATTATTTCCTGACGTTTATTGAAGTTTTTACGAAAGGTGTTTTTTTTCGAAAAAATGCGATATTTCGAAAAATTTTTGATATTTTTCGCTAAAAAACAACTGAATGTTTGTGAACCAAGAACTTATAATTTGACTAAATACCAACTTTAAAATCTCAAAAGAAAAAAATTTATTAAACAAATTAAAAAAAGACGATTTTCGATGGTTTTTGCAATATTCCTCAGCAACTACGGATTCAAATTATATCCAACGCGCGTTAAGCAATAGGTTTTTTTAAGATCTACAACTTTGTCTTTTAACTTTTCAGCATTAGAGGTCAAATTTCTTTTTAAATGCGAAAAAAGTAATTTTCGGACTTTCACGAATTTTTTAGGTTAACTCAGCCACTGAATAACCGAAAAAAACCGCTTTGTTTCTTGAATCATTTTTTTTTATATCAACTTTTTTTTTGTTTTCTGCTAGCACTAATGTCATCTTTTTCGTAGTTTAATTGGCCTATATGTACGTTCTTAGAATTGTATACTGATAACGTGATATGTGAATTGAGTCCTCGGGTCATCGCAATGCGAAACCTGTATATGTTTGTGTGTGTGTGTTTGTTATAAAAGTGGGGTACGTTGCGATGTTAGGGCCATTGCCAGTTTAACTTGCATGTGAGCCATTAACTTAAATTTAAATAAATTGTCTTTAACGGTTTAAATTAAGGTAATTTATTTGTCAGTTCCACATTATATGTATCAGAGATTAGTAGAGAGATTGCTGACTGCAATGCTTCGGTGCGAGTTCACTTTTGGCCACTGTTTTAAGCGCCCCGTCGCAGCCAAGCAGTCGAACCAGGCACACATATTTTTTTTTTTATTTGAGAAGCATGGAGGGGGTATACCGAGTGTGTGCCTACGGATTCGGGTGGAAATGGGCGTGTAGGCTTATACTTTGTAAATTAACGCTGAGTTTGCGCTTTGCGAGTCGCGTCAGAAATAGGCATGTAGGTACACGTTATGAAGACGCATGGAAGGGGTGTGACGTATGACAATATAGTGAGCCTGTAAAGAGGAGAGAAGTGTGCTTCTCCACTTCTGACTGTTACTACATATAAGTATATGTGTAAATTGCAGCTGAGCGGAGCGAATATGCGCAATGAGCGAGGTGATTAGTGTATTTTTATGCTTGTATCATATTCTAGTACACCGATACGCTTTAACCTGATATGATAAATATGGATGCTTTTTTTCTTTTCAGATTTTTATGTTAACACGTCGTCATAACCATTATTTATAGCTTCAGCTTTGGAGGTTCTCCATAAACATATGCCACTTCTAAGCTACTGTAGGCATGTTGCATCGATAGCCGAGGTAGCTCCCGTACTGACGAGTTTCGCATTTTGGTCCTTGATTTAATTCCTGGCTTTTTTTTTTTTTTTTTTTTTTTTTTTTTGCATTTTAACAGATTTTTGTTGCATTATTATTAAATTTTTTTTACACTCTTTCAATAATTATTAATATATCATGCCTCATGCTACTTTATAAAAGGTAAGTTCAAAGACAATTTTACCTAGGTTTTTCATTCAACAGTCATAAAATAATTAGCCATACCTTTAATTTTTATCTGCCAAATGTAATGATCCAGTGTGTAAGCTTTTGACTATTTTAATTTCTCTAGAGAGACCAAAAATTTAAATTTTCTGTAAATTTACATTCATTTTGATGTCGCTCAATGATTCATAAGGTTTTCAAACATTACATTTATTATAGTTCATTGCAAGTTCTCAAAATGATCGAAATGAGAATTCAAGACAACGCAAAATTAAGATGTATCAAAATAATGTCTCTCAAAACGTTAATAGATAAAATATTAAGTGATTGCAAAATGCGGGCTGCATCAGCTGTTTCCTTCCGCAAAATTTTTTTGACTAATCCACAAGAAGTATGACCTTATAACAAAGTGGCAGTCGTTTTTCAGAAATTTGGTACAGTAGTGCATTAAAAAACTTGATGAGAATAATTAAGCAATATTTTGTGACTCTTGTTGGTACACTAGCACTTTATCTCCTAATATTGTGATCAATAAATTAAAAGTAATAATGTGAGGCCAAGTCATGATAGTCATATGGAGCACTCTTTGTACAAAAGTTGCATGATTTATTTATTTACTTATGTATAGAAGTTGTGGGCTCAATACCAATCAAATAACAGTGTGTTGCTGAGTGCAGCACATAAACAAATGTACAGCAGCGTAGGATTATAGTGGTGTCATAAAAATGACTAAGTTGTGAGTTATAAAGAATTTTATGTAATAAAGTAACTTACATAAATGAACAGTATGTGTACATGCTTAGTAATTGAAAGTTACATACAGTATTGAAATCAAACGACTGTTAATAATATCAACTATTAAAAATTAAATAGTAAACAGTGTTACCTCCGTAGAATAAACTTATTAGTTTACGAGAATATAAATAAAGAAGATAATTAATAAAATAAAATATTATAAACTCAGTACCAGCGAACAAATAATTCAGAAGGCCGGAGAGTGATGTAGGACGAAACGAGCTATTGATTTAATAGTAAGATTTGTCGGAAATTATTTTAACAATATGTGTATATGATGCTATTTAATCAACAATTTTTTTTTTTCATTTATGTTTTTTCTTATTTTTTTAAAACCATGAAAATATTAGCCTGCTTAAGAGATTTGTGGGTCAAAACATGGTTTATGGAAAAAAATAAAAACAGGATGAAAGTGAGAAAAAAGCCAATGGTAATAAAAAAACTCACTTCATTAAAATACTAATTCAGTAACTTAAATGTAAATTCATTTAAAATATTTACATTATACATACAATAATATACATACATACATATACATATATACAATTGATTCTTAATTACTTTTTACATTTTTTACATAATGAAAGTTGTATTAAAAAATTTTATATAATTTACTTTATATACAAGTAATACATGGTGAGGGAAAAGAGCGCATAGTGATAGAAATTTATGTAGTAGTTTTGACACATTAAAGAGCTAAGAATTATAAATTATTATCTGAAAATAGAAAGACAATTTTTTTTAACTTTGTTCTAAGGGCCTAAATCTTTGATCAGTCCATATTATCAAGACATTTCTGTATATTCAACCGTAATGGGCTTGTTTCTAGCATCGGGTGGCGCTTCTGTGCTCATGTAAGATTTTCATAGGAGAATATCTATATATTGCATGAAATCCAATTGAAATCCATTAAATATATAGGTATACTCCTATGGAAATCTTACATGGGCACACTAACACCACCTCATTCCAGAAACAAGCCCATTATCGAGACTAATTTTCTTCTAATCAATCATTATAACCTTAAAGTATCCAAGTAATATCTTTATTAACTAAATCTTACATAAATTCATGTATTTAGGTGAATTACAAAATAATTAAAGACGTAATTTGTTTCTTGATAAAACAAGAAATAAAAGCTCTTATTAATGTTTCTTTGAATACTACATAAATTACTGAATACAACGATTAAAGTATGAGAAATTTTTATGGTACATTAAACGGGTTACTAAGGGTTTTGATATATTAATGATTTAAAAAAATGTGCGCTCACAAACTACAACATCTTAAATACTAATATTATTATAACTCAAACGGTCGTAATAGAGACAGACTCAATGATAGGACTATCTACCCCTATTAATATACATTTAATACATCTAAAAATAGCTTAATGCAGAAGTAACATTACTAGGGATATATTTAATGCTGTCCATTTTAATAACTTCTGAAAAAATAATAATTTAAGCGTTTTTTACAATAAACATTTTACGGCTGTTAGTTTTTATGCGTTTTTTTGCCTCTGTTTTCCGTTTTTAATTATTCTCCCGAGTAGTTTTGAGAACTTTCACTCTCAACAAAATTTTTAAGGCTTTTACTCGATGTTTATAACACGCATTATTCTTATCAAACCACTGAGGAAAGTGCTCGTTAGTTATTTTTTTCACTACATCTGTTAAAAAAGTAATTAGTTATTTTAGATGCCAAAGACTTTTATAATATTTTTGAAAATCTTGCAATTGACAAAAAATGATTTTAGAAAAAAATTCAGTGGGTCTCGACAAATACGCTATTTCTGAAAGTGTTTCATTAGTATGCTTATTTCCTCTACATTTTGTATAAAACTTGTCATCAGTAACTCGTTGCTCAAAACCTTTCATACATATATCCTTACAATTAGAACATTAATGTTTTTTTAAAGCTCTTTTAGCTGTATATCCACTTAAGTAAGTAATGGCATTTTTTTCATACAAGCCTTTGATATCAAAGTCTACTATTCCTTCTGAAACTATAGGCAAAAATATTTCCATCGTTTCAGCTGCTTGCAAAAGTTCTTCCATATCTCGCATTTCTGCTACTTCTAATTCATCAGGTAAATTATTTGATACAGCTGCCAATGAATCCACAGTTCCATTACCTAAGTCATTCTGATTCGAATTTACCAAGGAATGAGTTTCTAAAATTTTGACGTTACTTTGTTGACAAGTATCTACAAAATCAGTAGGAAGAATTTGCCTAAAAGTAAGGCGATACATACGGCAAGTTGGATTTGGATTAAAACCGCCCCTTCCTCGGCATCTCGAATTAGTATGTTCTACGCTGTCTTGGTTACAAAGACCAGTCGCTAATTCTAAGTCCAGATCGTTTCATTCTTTTTTTTATATCATCAAACAGCTGCAACAAACAGTTGGTAGTCAAAGACAAACCAATAAAACAAGGCGGCCTACTCACTTGCTCTTATTTTTCGCGTGAACTCGCACGAATTGTGTGTCCTCCATTGTCTAGACCATTCAACAAAATTAATCAAACATTCTTCAATCTCTGGGTTACGACGTGACAGCGGTCATTTTTGCTGTTCAACATTGCGCAATCTATAGAAATGACAGGCATCAATCGCTACATCCATTTTTTTTACGAAGTCAGCCGATTGCTCCCACGTATCAGACACCAATCCATTAATATCACCTTTCCTGGCAGCTTCGCCAGCAGTTCTTATTGCTGCAGCCATTTGCCTACTTAGAAGTTAAAAAGCTAAACTCACTTGCATACAGTCAAAGTTATTTAGGTTAAAATGAGTGTCACTTAAAAATGCTTATAAATTTGAGGTATCGTTTGAATTGTCTATTTCCTAAGTTGTAACTAAGTCATTATAAGACATTATAACTGTCTTGTATGAAAATGTATTTATGTGCTCTCAAGTGATACAGCAAACGTTTGATGAGATGCGGCCAATCAAAAGCAGCAAAAATTTTCTTGCCCTCATATTCAAAAAAAGGTTCATCAATACTAACTTTTAATAATTTATTAAAAAGTGTTTGGTTATTTGGACCTTGGTCACAAACAACGATTTTAACAACTGCTCCTATTTTGAATAACACTGTCAATATTTCACACAAAAGTACTAGCAATTGTTCAGCACTAGCACTATTTTCATTAAATCTGAAACATAAAAGCTAACGCCAGGGATTTTTGGCACTTATGCTATCTAAACAAAACAATAGGGCATGTTTTGCAACGTTTGAATATCTAAAACTACCACCTAAATCTTCAAGACCCTCAATCTCGTCGTATTTTGCAGAATATTCTTCCATACTTTTGATGCTCATCTCATCAAATTTTAATGCACACATCCGTTCATTTACTGGTAACTTACACAACTTTTGCTCAATTTTACTCAAAACATTTGCAGTTAAACCGGGCTTAACATCTAATTGGGCTATCCAACTTCTTACGGTGGATTCTTAAGCTAACCTAATGCCTAATTTTACCAACTGGTTGTAACCAGCAGCTGAATGATAGTACATGATTTTGCATAAATTTTGTTCTTTAAGTGTGAACTTTTGTCTATTCTTCGGCTTAAATTGCATTACTATCAAGGTTTTCCGTGATTCACTGAAATCTGTGTCTTTAATCAAATCGTTTACATCTGTAGCTTGTTTTACTTTTTCTACGCGTACGCGCCGTTTTAGTCGAAAGTTTTGATCTTTAACATTTTTTTGAATTTTTTTCTAAAGACTTGATTTTTTCTTCTAATGATATTATCCGACGCTCTAGAGATCGCGTATACTGCTCACACTTGACTGAACAAAATTTTCGGTTCAAAACATTCTTTTTTTCGTAACTCATTTTTATTTCGCTCAAACGCAGGGTTTTTTTGAGGTACAACTAAATTGGGCATGCCATCATTCATACTTTTACTGACATCCATGATTTCATAATTTAAATAAACCTCGTTTGATTCACTTTCATCAATATTCAAGAATATATCTTTTCCAGAAGGGTACAATGAATCATTCAAATGTCTTGTTACACTAAACAATTCATTGTTTTCAAGAACATTGTAATCCGCTTCATTACTTTTTTCGGTGATAGTTTTAACCGGTATGCTATCGTTACCTGTGATTTCTTGTTGTCCTCCAACATCAATTTTCATTGGTTGATCTGGTCCATTGGCTTCGATTGGTTTTTCTTGATGTTGGCTTTCTTGTTGTTCCTTGTTTGCTGTGGAACCCGATATTCGTGGAATAATCTGAGGTTTTGCCCTTTGCCAATTAATTAAAACAGCGGTGGCACGCAAGCGAATTTTTTCTTGGATATTTTTAACGAAATCATTTGTTGAAAAGTGATTTGCACACAACCCTGCAGATTGAAGATGCTGCCTTACTTAAAAGATTGTTGTTACCGAAGTATGCTAACAATATTTTGCGTTATTTTCGTACAGAAAACAAATAGAATGTATTCAACTGCTGTCAATTTATTATCAAAAAGTGTTCTCAAAATTTACTTTTCTAGTTTTGCATCCAAGATAATAAATTCGAAACAAAGATTTTTTTTCATTTCAACGAGTCATTTTACAGATAGTTATATAAGTAATAAATTAGCTCGAAAAGTTTAACAACGCACTAAATGCCCATTAATATTGTTGAAATATTTTTAAATTTTTTTATTTTGTGATTGTGATTTTACAAAATAAATAAATTTAACTATTATTAACATGTACATCTAAATTATTAATTAAAAATTTTTTTTTTAATCATCAAAATTTTTTTTGGATTAAAAAACTTCTCCATAGGATCAAAAAAAAACCTTAGATACCATTTTCGTGGCAAAACATTAACTATCTGATTTTAACCCGAAATATGAGGGTTTTTAACAAACAATTGTTCTATAATAGGTACAGGGACAAAAAAATTTTTTACTTCGACCTTATATTCGCGTTCAGCAACCCAAAAACCCTCAAGTAGCAAGTCTCAACTGTCTACGTTACAAATTTCTATGAAAGTCCAAGAGATGACGTTAATACTCTCTACCCTGGGCACCAGGTACCTCAGAGATTATTGCTGTCGTCTTAACTGAGTTCAGCAACCAAAAAAAAACCCCCAAAAGACCATTTTTGCGGCTGAATTTCAAGTTTACGGAATTTTTTACCACGTCGCTTTTTTGGGGTGCCTACAGAGGGTTAAAACTACTCTAGTTTTTTAAATTTTTATTTGCCAGCAATAGGTAAAGGATAAGAAATATTACTAAGGGTTCTGGGAACACAATGCAAAAGGTCCAATTTAAATCGGTTGTGTTATCCCATTTTTCTACCCTTTCCGGCTTATTTACTGGAATATATGTATAATTTTTAGTTGCGTATTCGTTCTAGATTTTTAGCTATACAATCTAAAACTCTGAACATGGATGTTTCCGCCTTAAGCGATAGGTGTAAAATCGTTCTAAAACACCCGTCCCTTTGTATTTTGTCGGATATTTTGAATCTTATTTATTGTTCATACAGTAAAAAATAATATATATAATTTTCAGTTGGGTCTTAGTTCTATATTTTTAGCTATAAAAAGTTCCCAGTACTTGAACCTTTTTATTAAGATAAAATAATAAAGTCATTGAAATATGTACTTTTGTGCAAAATTTAGAAGGTTCAAAAAAAATTGTAGCTTGTTTTTATTTTCCGGAGCGGAAAAAATTAGGCGTATAGTGGCGATCAGAATTTTTTTTTAAAAACGTTTTCTCAAACGCATTCACATTGTAATAATATATGTATATATCAATGGTTATGTCAAACGTTGTCAATGAGCAAATCAAAAAAAAATTGAGGTTGTAAAAAAACGAGGATTTTAAACGCTTTCATCGTTAATTTTACGCGACCGAGTTCTTAAACCAACGCTTAATGAAATAGGGGTAAAGTACTTACTGCGGGTGACCCAACTACTGCGGATTCCAAATAAATATAGAAATGAAATTTTTTTTCCATGCAAGTTATGCTTAATATTTTTTTACGGTCTTAGCAAACGATAATGTCTAATAATTAAATTTATGCGAATCTGAAAGTTAATACTTGTTTAAAACTTATATTTAATATCACGATATCTGAAAACCTGAAATTTTTACGATTTTGGAACTCCCGCATGACTGATAGAAATACGCAAATCTTTGTGTTCATAGTGAAAATACAGATACTGTTGATAGTAACAAGTAAAGTAAATGTTTTGTTTTAAGAAAATTATGTTATATTTTTATTTTTAGTTATTTTTTATTAATAAATTAAGCCTGCAGTAATTAAATCTGCTTTATCATATGTTTATCCAATTACTGCGGTTGTCAGACGCAAAGTATCCTTAACCTAAATGTACAATGTTGACATCCGCATACCTACGGCTTATCGCTTTTATGTTCCCAACACTCTTTTTCTTCAAAGATTAGTTGAATTAACTTTTAATCATGGGAAAAGTTGTAAGTGAGAAAAGTAAGAGGAGAAAGAAAACAAAAATACTGCAATATTCGCAAGAAAACATTTTGCTGGCTGTGGCGAAAGTAAAGGCATCTGTTATGACTGTAGCCTCAGCTTCTAGAAAGTATGGAATTCCTGAGTCAACGCTTCGAGCCAAGAAGATATTATTTAATATTTATTACTTAATATATAAGAATCGCAAAGAAAGAAAATTTTACATAACTTATTTGTTGCTAAGAATTTTTTTTTACATGGAAGAGTTGAGTGCTCTTTTAAGCTTAATTTTAAGGTGGTTCTTCACGATGGTGCCGTATCAAAGTGACACGGGACCCTGTGGTTTTCTAATTTTCGATTAACGTATTATTTGGAACATAAAATATGTTGTACTGGCACTTGACTGTAATATCATTGCATTTACATACAAATAAACATGCTAATAAAGTCAGAGTAAGAGTTATAAACAAATTTTTTTTTGACGCAAGGTTCTGAAAATGGCATGTACGCTCCTACTCAAGCAGACGTTGCCGCAGTTTACACGGCAGACATTCCGCTTACGATTAAATATCGTATACTATTTCCCTGATTAGCCCAAACTTTTGTTTTATTATTAGAAAGCTAAAAAGTTCTTCTTTCACTACAAACTTTTTCTATTACGATCTTAAGTCTACTTAATGAGATATTACATGATATCGTAGTATGGAAAAGTAACCTACTTAAGAATACATGTTAAAAGTGTATTTTTTGACTAACTTGTTTTCAAAAATTTGCCTGATGAAGGGACTTGAAATTTTAAGAGAAGATGCCTTATAACTTTAATAACAATCCCTCCAAGTTTCCCTGTAAGTTTAAGTAAATGGGTTAAGTGAAGAACCACCTTAAGTCAACTCACGGAACTTCATGTGATTTTGATAAGTAAGTAGCTACGGCTTGTAGATAACATAACCTATTAATATACCTTGCTGCACCCACAGTAATTGGGTCACAGTAATTTGATGTGCCGCAATAATTGGTTCGCAGTAATTAGGAAACAGTCCACAGTAATAGGAGTCATACATTTTTTCTAAGCACGTATATTAACAACAAATAACTGTAGATTTAGTTAAAAAAAAATAACATTGCTGTTGAATATGTACATTAGTATTAGACAAAATTTATAGCAGTCATTTTTTTTTGTTACACAATTTTTTTTGACAACCTAAAGTCATGAGTAGATTTGAGCCCGCAGTAATTTGGTATTTTACCCCGTTAAGTGGATTAACGCTTACCAGTGTTTTGAATATAGGCGATGTGGCAATCCTTTTGATTTATGGCATCTGGAAATCTGTAGAGCTTTTCACCGGAAAGCTTCGATTTTGTCCAGCCCCTGTATTGACAAAAGTCGTACGGTCTTATTGCTATTTTTATTTAATCGCTGAAAAAACATCGTAGCCCGGGTATCACACAACCATTATATAGCAAAAATCAAACTTATCAATGACGAGAAAGTGAAAATTCTTACCAAAACTACTTTGTTTACATTGTCATTGCACTTATAACATTATACACAATCACTTTAATCACGTATATAAAAAACCTGCAACAGGCAGCTGCCACAAAAGCAAATCTAAACTCGTCGATGTAACCTCCGACCAAAAAAACCCATGTTTATATTGTTGCACTTTATTCAGTCACGCACTTGTTCGCACACTAAGTGTCATATGCAACACGTGTACACACGAGAAATACAGATCAGACAAATATTTTATCAAAACAATGTTTAACCTCGGTATTTGTCGTAATAATGGTCGATGTGTGTATAGCTATGTGTGGATGTGTGGATGGGTGAAACTAAAGGTATGGCTGACTATTTTATGACTGCTGAATGAAAATACTTAGGTAAAATTGACTTTGTACTTACCTTTTATAAAGTAGCATGAGGCATGTTGTATCAATACTTGTTGAAAGAAAAAAAAAAAAAATTTAATAATAATGCAACAAAAATCTGTTAAATTGCAGAGAAAAAAAAAAAAAAAAAAGCCAGGAATTGAATCAAGGACCAAAATGTGTTACTCGTCAGTACGGGAGCATTAGCTACCTCGGCTATCGATGCAACATGCCTACAGTAGTTAAGAAGTAGCGTATGTTCATGGAGAACCTCCAAAGTTCAGACTATAGTTAATGGTTATTACGACGTGTTAACATAAAAATCTAAAAAGGAAAAAAGCATCCATATTTATCTTATCAGGTTGAAGCATATCGGTGTACTAGACTAGAATACGATACTAGCATAGAAATACACTGATTGCCTCGTTCATTATACATATATACTTATATGTAGTAACAGTCAGAAGCAGAGAAGCACACTTCTCTCCTCTTTACAGGCTCAGTATATTGTCATACGTCACACCCCTTGTTTATAATGTCCGTTTGAAGGGAAGAAGGAAAGGATAGTTCAGAGCGTACAGGTCGAATAAGTTAAGCATAATTATTTACATCAAATTCATAACATTTATTTTACTGATAATTTATCGTAAAATAAAATGATCGCACGCTTATCGAATAAATAATAACAACAGTTATATTAGCACCGACGTAAAACACTATATAGCGAGCACACAAAATTAGGCACAATTAAATTGAAAAAGTAACGCAGAGCATTCGAACGCAACATACTAGCTGCATACAAAACGAAATCAATCAAATAGTAAAATAATCACCAGTCATAAAGCACACCCGCGGAGCGCAAGGCGAAAACTAGTCATAAAGCACACACTCGGAGCGCAAGGCAAAATACAATAATAAATTAAAGGTGCAATATATGCATATATATATAGTCTGTACCACGCAAACGCTTGGGACGTAACTATCGCTGCACGTATCTTGTACGTTGGCAAAATGGCGGCGAATCACGCGAGACAAGGGAACGCATACCTGGGCACGCGCTGTGGCGATGCGGCGGGAAATATGGCGTCGGCCTGTACCTTGTATACGAAGGTCTTGTGCGTGGATGATGATGACGACCACTGCTTGGGTTGGCTTGAGTGCTCTGCTTGGCCAAGAGACAGATGGACGTTTCTCGTCAATTCACTCGGGCTCGAGAGTGTGGTAATATAATGGATGGCCACCGCGTGGCCTGAAAAACTTTAGACACAAGAAAACAGCGTCTCAGGCGTCGTCTATGCAGCACATGTAGTGTCACACGGAAGGGCAGCTCCCGTGTTCTGCGAGGAGGGACAGCCTCCGTAAGCAGCTCTTTGGGAGGACAGCTCCCGATCAACGGTAAAGAGTTCAGCTCTTTGTTTCTGAGGGCACAAAATGGCAGGAAAGTTCAATCGCGCGTGAAAACGTTTTCGTTTGCGTCAATCTCGAGGTGCTCTGTTACATGGCAACAGCTCCTGCTTGCTCGAACTTCGAGTCGCTACTGCCCGTCCCTCACGCATTCTCCCTTCTCTCTCTCTCTCCTTCCTCTCTCTTTTCAGTCCTACCTAGCCCCTTCTACCTATTCGCTTTGTTGCCTGCTCTTCCTTCTCTAACCCGAACATGCCGCCCGCCTATTCACCGGAGGTGAATATTTAATTTACAATGTCATTTGGTGAGGTACGGTCTTCGGTACCCTCCATCCGCAGTGGACAGAGGCGAGACACATGTCTTCTGAAAATACCCGTAGATGTTCTGACGGAAACAACTTGAACGAGGCTATCCGGACCTGGGTGGATTTCAATAATTCGGCCCAATGGCCATTTCGATGGTGGGTAGCGCTCGTCACGGACTTGGACCATATTGCCGACTGCCATATCTTCCGTTGCTGACCTCCATTTATTGCGCTCCTGTAGCTGCTGTAAGTACTCGTCGGACCAGCGTTTCCATAAGATGTTTTTCAACCGCTGAACTAGCTGGAACCGAGTAAGGCGGTTCTGCGGCAGATCAGGCTGATCCTCATCGGGAACGAGGATCGAAGCTTCCCCTATTAGGAAATGCGCTGGGGTTAAGGCGTGTAGATCGGTTGCGTCGACACTGAGTGGGGTTAACGGACGAGAATTGAGGCACAATTCAATCTCGGTCAGGAGCGTGTATAACTCCTCGTAGGTAAGTACATGTTTCCCTATAGTTCGCTTAAGGTGGTGTTTAGTGGACTTTATTCCTGCTTCCCAGAGACCTCCACAATGAGGGGAGCTGGCAGGAATAAAAGACCAGATGGTGCCGTCATTGGCCAATGCCTCCACCGATGCCCGATAGAATTCCGATGCTCTGTGGAACATTGCCCTTAAGTCCTTGTCTGCCCCATGAAAGGTCGTGGCGCTATCACTGTAAAGCCGCTGACAGCGACTTCTTCGACTGACAAACCGACGGAAGGCAGAAACAAAACTGATGGACGTAAGATCACTCACGAGCTCGAGATGCACTGCTTTGGTAGCGAAACACACAAAGAGGACTATGTACCATTTTGAAGTACAGTTTCCCCGTATCTTGCTGGGTCGTACTGAAACAGGGCCCGCGTAATCTAAACCGGCGTTCCGGAAAGGACTGGCCGCCGTTACACGGTCACTCGGAAGATCTTCCATCATCTGGTGAATAAGACGTGGCTTTACCTTCTGACACGTAATACAATGTTGAACCTCGGACTTTACTAACCGACTCCTATCTGTCACCCAGATCATCTGAGAGACGGTGCTAGAAGTCAAGGTGGGCCCTCCGTGAAGGCAGGTGTGGTGAGCATGCCTAACGAAGAGACGAGCTAGAGCGGAGCGACCCGCTACGATTGGGGGATGCTTCCTATCATCTGGTATAGGCGCATGTTCAAGACGCCCACCTACCCGCAGGATGCCCAAGTCGTTATCGTTAGCGGGGTTTAGTTTGCTCAAGAAGTGGTTCTTGGGTAGGTGATCGCCGCGCGACAGCGTTAGTAGTTCATCCTTGAAAAAATGCGCTTGTGAAAGCAGTATGGCTGAGGCTCTGGCCTGTGATAATTCCGCTGCCGTCAGAAATGCCGGTAAAGGGGGAAGAGCGGACTTTCTTAGTCGAAGCAGTTTCAAAGGTCGTAAGCAGTACGCTAGGACTCGAACTAACCGTGTCAGGGTAGAGAACCTGGTGAGGATATCCGATTCAGGAGAGGCCGGAGGAGTTGGTCGGGTGGTCAGCACGCGCACCTGTCCAGCCTTTGGTGGCCAAAGCTCTCGATCTTGATCGAGCCAGCTCGGACCGAACCACCATTGTCAAAAATTGGCTAATTCAGTGGGCTTACAGCCCCGCGAAGCTATGTCAGCGGCATTTTCCTTGGACGGGACGTGGGACCAAGTGGCAGCTGGAAGCTCCGTTTGAATAAACGCCACCCTGTTTGCAACAAAGGTCTTCCACTAGCGGGGATGCTTATTCAACCAATCCAAAACTATCTGACTATCAGTCCAGGCGTAGACCTTCAGCTGTTGGAAGAAGCGAGATTTTTTGAGGTGCTGAACAAGCGAGACGAGAAGAGCTGCTGCGCATAATTCAAGATTAGGAATGCTAATAGTTTTCAAGGGGGCGACCTTGGTTTTGGACATTAACAAGTGGGTATGACATCGGCCTTCCACCGTAGTCACTCTTAGATACACTACGGCGGCGTACCCTCTCTTTAATGCATCGGAAAATCCAAGTAGCTCATATTCTTGCCCTGGAGAGGTCCCAACTCATCAAGGAATAGTCATGTCTGATAGGTCAGAGATAGAGCTGATATAGGCATTCCACCTGTTACGGATATCGACCGGGACCGGGACGTCCCATTCGCATCGGAGTACCCAGAGATCTTGCATTAGTATTTTAGCTTCAATAATTACCGGAGATACCCATCCGAAGGGGTCATACAATCGGGCAATTTGGGCCAGTATGTGACGTTTTGAGATGCTTCCCATCGTTGCTTCAAAAAGGTTGTGGTTAAACTTGAACTCGTCCTTCACTGGATTCCACCGTAGCCGTAGGGTCTTTACGGTTTGGCTCTCGTCGCTTTGAACGACTGCATCTCGTGGGAGCAACTCGGTCTGATTAGCGGCCCTCTTTATCCAATGCCATGCCTGCTGATTTTAGTATTAAGACTAGCTCGTTCCTTTTATTTTTGGCTCCAGAGAGAGTATCGTCCCGCACAAACATATCGTCCATGTAAACGTTTTCCTTTAAAATCTTAGCTCCGAGGGGAAACCTGAAAATCTCGTCATCAGCAAGTTGTAACAGGGTACGTATGGCCAAGAACGGCGCACAATTCGTACCGTATGTTACAGTGGTAAGTCGATAATCGATGGGACTACTTTCCTGATCCGGGGACCACACGATTCACTGTTGATCTTGATGAGCGCGGTTAACCCAAATCTGCCGAAACATTTTTACTATATCGGCTGTGAATACGAATTGATACCTACGCCAATCGAGCAGCAGAAGTGAAAGGTCGGTCTGCAAAGGGGGGCCTGGGAGTAGGTGGTCGTTCAGACAGTGATTGTGCGTTTTCCTAGCCGCATCAAAAACTACCCGAACTTTCCGGTGAGCGTTGGATCCAGTCACTACAGCATGGTGAGGAAGGTACCAAGCCTGTGAGTCGCCAATCTCAGTGGATGATATGCGAGTCATGTGACCAAGGACTTCGTAACATTCCATAAATTCTCTATATTGGGCGGACAACCATGGGTCCTTAGTGAATCGCCGATGCAGACTTGACAGAGCGGTAATCGCTGTTTTCCTGGTTTCTCTGCCTAGAGGGGGAATTCCCTCTCTCAGGGGCAGTTGCACAGTGTAACGACCTTCGATGTCTCGTGAATGGGTGGTCTGATATTGGTGTTCACAATTTTCATCCTCGGGCTTCCCAGACTGATGAGCTTCAGAAAACCCTTCAACCAGCTAAAACTTCTGTAACAGATCGCTCAAATTATCCTCATAAGTAGCATGCAGGGCTTGGACACGGCCGACGAAGATTAGCGCCACCCACCTTGCCGCAATAGGTCGTATGGGACCCGATATGATCCATCCTAGGCTAGTGCTTTGAGCGGTTAAACTTGTGGGCGGAGCTCTCCTAAGGCCCGACCTCAGCAGCCTGCCGTAGACATCGGCTCCGAGGTTAAGATCTACAATTCTCTTGCGCATGAACATCGGATCTGCTAAATCCAGTCCATCCAGAACCTGAGGGGGTAGTTCAGGGAGGTTCTGTTCTGGAATATAAGACGTGAGGTGAGAAAGAACCAACGCCGGAACATCAAGGTGGAAACTGGGAGAAACGGTGGATCGAATCTTGACCGTCACAAGAGCCCTGGCTACTGCTGCTTGCGAGTCTCCCACCCCTTGAAGCGCCACCTTAATAGGCGTTCTCGGTAAATTCAGCAATTGAGCTCAAATTCCGTTACAGAGGAGGTTTCGGCTCCTTGATCTAACAAGGTTCTAGCCCTTAAAGTGTGTCCATTAGGGCCGGTAACGTCAACCTAGGCAGTGGCTAGGATCACAAGAGAGTCCACCATTGGGAGGCTCGTTGTAAAGGTATTTGCCTTGAATCCAGAGCCTCCTGTGGCAGAGTAGGAAGGTTTGCCCTCTGGCAATGGTCGATTGGAGTCGAAATGCCTTGGAGAGTCTTTATGGAGAAGGCTGTGATGCTTCTCCTTACACGTTACGCATCGAACAAGAGATTTACACGCGTCAAAATGATGGTTGCCTAAACAATTGAAGCACAGCCCGAATTGTCGTGCATCATTTTTTCGTTCGTGGACAGACCTTGACTTGAACTTAGGGCACTTCCAGATTGGATGGACGCTCGAGCAGACCGGACAGCTCGGACCTTGGGTTTTATTTGTTTTCTGAGAAAAGTGCGCCTTGCGAGGAACGATGCTGGCCTTAACCGCGTTTGTTTTTCCTTCTAGACCAGGTTCTGCCCCTAACATGGACAGTCCTTGGATTCGATTTTCTAAAAAATCGATGAACTCGTTAAAGGTGGAAAATCTATCCAGATTACTTGGGAGGTTATCGCCAGCCCTAGTCACCGTCTGACGATCCCTGACGCTCAATTCCAACTCACATGCCTTATGTGAGACAAGGTCTAACCGGCTGAAAAGGAGGTGAACCAGCCAAACATTCCAGTGCTTCACCGGCATCTTCAAATTCTCCAAGGCTCTCACAATTCTCTGCACTTCATCGGAGAATGACCGTAAGCCCGCGGCAGACTCTCGAGTCAAGTGCGGTACGGCATATGGCGCGTTCAAGAGATTATTTATTGTTAAGCGCGGGTTACAAAAGCGCTTCTGCAAGGCTGCCCAAGTAGGAGCGTAGTTGTTCCCTTTGAGTGTCACGTCCTTCACGAGATTCGCAGCAACTCCAGTAAGGCATGACTTGAGATACTGTAACTTATTGACATCAGGAATGTAATCGATTTCATGAACGAGAGATACAAACAGGCCCGAAAAACTTTCCCAATCTTCGTACTTCCCCGAAAAAGACGGAAGGGCAAGCTTTAGTAATTTTCCTAATTGAGGATCGATGTTAACTGATACGTTGGGGTCGTTCCGTGAAGGGCGATTTGATCCTTCGGCCGCCTCTAAACAAGTGATGACTGTCAGTAACTCGTCGAGGTAACCCTCGTAAATGCTCTGTTGTAAAGTAAATTTTTTTGTAACGACATAAGGGTCCGACTCAGCATCTTCGCGCACGACGATATCAGCATGGACAGTTTGAGCTTCGTCCCACACACGATTAAGCGCTGTTATTCGTGATGTAATCATATTCTTGGTAATGGATTCTTGATCGATTGCATCAAATAGGGCCTTCATTTGCCCCATTTCTAAAAACCGAGCTTCTTGCAGTAAAACTAGCCTTTTTAAGGTAGAGGGTGCCATGCTGTGACTGATTTTAATGTAATACGGCAACGACTATGATTGAAAAATAAAACTTAACGTAGGCTGCACAACATATAAGGCAAGGGGGTAAGAGTAAATAATATAAGCGTACGAATGAGAGAGAGGGAGAGAAAGCGTCATGCACCAATACCCTTGAATCGAAAAAATTGTTACGCAATATAACCGCACGCTAACGCCCGGTACGCCCTGACGAATCTACTCGTTCTTTGGTTGTGAGTTCCTCACCCAGGGCACCAAGAATGTTTATAATGTCCGTTTGAAGGGGAGAAGGAAAGGATTGTTCAGAGCGTACAGGTCGAATGAGTTGAGCATAATTACTTACATCAAATTCATAACATTCATTTTACTGATAATTTATCGTAAAATGAGATGATCGCACGCTTATCGAATAAATAATAACAACAGTTATATTAGCGCCGACGTAAAACACTATATAGCGAGCACACAAAATTAGGCACAACTAAATTAAAAAAGTAACGCAGAGCATTCGAATGCAACCTACCAGCTGCACACAAAACGAAATCAATCAAATAGTAAAATAATCACCAGTCATAAAGCACACCCGCGGAGCGCAAGGCGAAAACTAGTCATAAAGCACACACGCGGAGTGCAAGGCAAAATACAATAATAAATTAAAGGTGCAATATATGCATATATATATAGTCTGTACTACGCAAACGCTTGGGACGTAACTATCGCTGCACGTATCTTGTACGTTGGCAAAATGGCAGCAAATCACGCGAGACAAGGGAACGCATACCTGGGCACGCGCTGTGGCGATGCGGCGGGAAATATGGCGTCGGCCTGTACCTTGTATACGAAGGTCTTGTGCGTGGATGATGATGACGACCACTGCTCGGGTTGGCTTTAGAGCTCTGCTTGGCCAAGAGACAGATGGACGTTTCTCGTGAATCCACTCGGGCTCGAGAGTGTGGTAATATGGTGGATGGCCACCGCGTGGCCTGAAAAACTTTAGACACAAGAAAACAGCGTCTCAGGCGTCGTCTATGTAGCACATGTAGTGTCACACGAAAGGGCAGCTCCCGTGTTCTGCGAGGAGGGACAGCCTTCGTAAGCAGCTCTTTGGGAGGACAGCTCCCGATCAACGGTAAAGAGTTCAGCTCTTGGTTTCCGAGGGCACAAAATGGCAGGAAAGTTCATTCACGCGTGAAAACGTTTTCGTTCGCGTCAATCTCGAGCTGCTCTGTTACATGGCAACAGCTCCTGCTTGCTCGAACTTCGAGTCGCTACTGCCCGTCCCTCACGCATTCTCCCTTCTCTCTCTCTCTCTCCTCCCTCTCTCTTTTTAGTCCTACCTAGCCCCTTCTACCTATTCGCTTTGTTGCCTGCTCTTCCTTCTCTAACCCGAACACCCCTTCCATGCGTCTTCATAATGTGTGCCTATTATACATGCCCATTTTCACGCGACTCGGCAAGCGCACACTCAGCGTAAATCTCTAAAGTATGTGCCTACTTGTCCATTTCCACACAAATCCATAGGAACACACTCGGTATATCTCCTCCATGCTTCTTAAATAAAAAAAAAAATATGTGTGCCTGGTTCGACCGCTTGGCCACGACGTGGCACTCGAAACAGTGGCCGAAAGTGAACTCGCGCCTTAGCATTTTAGTCATCAATCTCTCTACTAATCTCTGATATATATCTGTTGTTTATGTCAGTCATTGTAATAATTCATTATTGTTAATAAAGCCTGAAGAGGTCGACACACCAGTCAACGAAACGTTGATTCATTGAAAGAATACGAAGGATTCGGGAAATACGTTATAGTACTTTTCAGATTCTTTTAGCAAAATGCACTTTTTTTTAAATTCACAACCGTTACCCTTATTCTCCGTAAAATTTGGAATCGTCTCTTGATCTGTAAGATTACGCATTGCGGTTTTTGTGTCCCGTAATACAGAAAAAGTGATGCAGTAAAGCGATCTAAAAATTTAATTACGACTTTCCATCATATCCTGTCAGAATTTTAGAAAGATCTAACCCAGAAACACTTCGTGTTTTAAACGTCGTCAAATTATAAGTAAAACTACAAATGCTCAGTTCATGTGTTAGCACGAAAAATGATAACTAAGTGTTCATATACTTTTATTACCATAAAGTATAGATCCTAAGCCTCTTAAAAAATATTAAGAATTTACTCAGACGTCTAACGATCACGAAATGAAAATTTTCTCTTTCAATTCGAAACAGAATTTCAGAAAATTTGGCCTGATTGATTTTCACACTTATTAGTTTTGTGTATTTTCTCAATATTTGTTGATAAAATAAGTACAAAATTAATAATAAATTAAAAATGTATTAAATACAAGATTTAGTGAGAAAAGAAGTCTCAATCATATTATGTATGACCGTAATAGTGACTAAAGATTTTAAAACATTGCGACAGCTATGAAAAAAAAGATGATTCTTTAACTATTTATGGGTTACTATACATCTATAAGCAAACTATAAGATAAATTAAAATAAATTCATTGAAATTTTTGGTCTAAAAATTCATTAAAAAAGTGAGCAGTAACGAGTTGAACGAAACAGTTCACGGATTTCAGGGTGACATACATTTAAAGATGTTTAACATTTTCAGCAGAAAATTTAACATTTTCTGAACTTAAAATTATGTAGATAAACAAATCTTCTACTGACTGTTGTGAAAAATGTTGTACCCAGCTCGTGCGGGACAATCTCCCGTACTCGTCCAATTGACTCACACTCGTGTCCAGTGATGACAACTCATACCATGTGAGTATAGTCTTACGACTGTGCACACGTGTGAGCATGCTCAACTGGTACTAATTCCCAGTAACTCCAACATATCATGCGACTAAAACACAACTCGTATGAAAAATGACTTTTTTCACATTTGTTGCTTATACAACTATCATGCATGCCAGTACTATTCCACAGTTAAATTTAAATAAAACTATGTCAAAACCATAGTTCTGTCATGATGTTTCAACTTAATTAAAATTTGGCAAAAGTCATGATTGAGAAGTATCGACATTGATTTACAAAAATCCGGGGTCGTCTGTACCTTTGCTCCCAACCTTACGAAATATTAGAAAAGGCATCTTATTATAACCGGTTGCACCGTCAAAAATCCTGCCGATAGCATTCTCAAAAATATTTTTGCGGGGGCTGAATGGTTCTGCAGGATATTTTTTAAAATGCTAGTCTCTGCATAATGTTATTTAAGCGTTTAAGTGTGGGCTGTAAAATGCAACTAACGTTTTATAAATGTAATGCTTTGACAAAAGTCAACAAGGATTGATGGAGAAACGGAGGCGATCGGTTACTTTTCTTCTAGTGTTTTAAACTATTGGAATAGGACTTCCATCGAAAATAATCTCACCGTTGGAAGATCTGCTGGTAGCATCCTCAAAAATATTTTTGCGGGGGCCGAAAGGTTTTGCAGAATATTTTTTAAAATGCTAGTCTCTGCATAATGTTTTTCAAGCGTTTAAGTGTAGGCTATAAAGTTCAACTAACGTTTGATAAATGTAATGCATTAAGAAAAGTTAACAAGGATTTGCAAAGAAACGGAGGCGATCGGTTACTTTTCTCAAAATGTTTGAAACTGTTTTAATAGGACTCTCATCGAAAATAGTTCTAATTTGTGTTCAAATTAAAAAGCTATCTAGTGTGATTTTTTGTAAAAGTCTATAAAAAATAAGAAAATACATTCTACCAATTTCTATGTTTAGTAGTACTGTTAGGTGTATCTTTTTTATGAGTTTTTAATCCATTTTTACTTGCTCATTAAATTTTAACAAAAAGTGACTGTAGATTTGTAACGCTGGTCAACCTTTTTTAAATAAATTATAATTGTACTGTAATAGTTTTTATATACATGTGCAATTCTTAAAAAGTCCTTACATACGTGCATATAAATAATTTATAACTTCTTATACATTTTATTTCTTGCAAAGTTACTTAAATAAGTTGTGTAAATTAATTTTTTTATAATAACGAGTGCAAATTCAGTCAATAAATAGTACAAATTAGCTGTTTAAGAAATGTGTATGGAAAATTATTTATCAAATGTATGTTAAAATAAAGTTATCAAATAATTACTGACATCTATTTAAATGTAGTTGTTGCTTCTCAAGTATTATTTCATCGTTCCTATAAAAAAACGTAGTCATAATCTCAATTTTATTACATATCCTATTTTCTTAGCTACACAACATTAACATTTTTATTTGGTTTCTTGTAAAGCATGGAATTATGAACCGTTCGAGCTAATTTTCACCTAATTTTTAAGATAAATGTGTATTATGCGTCACCAGAGTTCTAAATTATGAAATGGTACCTTGTGGCACAAAGTGGCATGCAAAAACTGCGTTGAAAGATGGATAAATGAAGCCAACAATAGAATGACGTATTACATATGTTGAGCACCGGTCCAAACAATTAAAAGAAAATGACATTTTGTTTAAGGCATACTATGTATATCATCATTTCGATAAATGCTTCATGATGTTATTGTGTATTTGTAATGAATAAAAATAAATTTTTTCACAAAAACTAAAAAACAGTATTTCGTGAGATCTCAGTTTTCCACAAGTTTTGTTAATGTTATAAGAAAAATGTTCTCAATATCTCATTCAGAAATGTATATCAATGGTTATTGCGATGTAGGTAATAGTACGATACGTATGAGTTTGCAATGATTTCGAATCACGTACCAAGAGGTTTATGGCGCGAGCCAAAAGTGAGGGCCGTAATGAGGTTTGTAAAGAAGCCTTTTCCAACGAGTTGCATATACAATTTTTTCGCTCGAGAACCTGAAATCAAGCAGCAAAGATGTTATTTTGAGGTTACGAGGTAGAAAGAAATTATTCCTTACGACCCTGCTGAAAGTTCATGTATTATACTCTGATTTCGCAACAGAAACAGCCTCAGTACAAACCTGCACTACATACAAATAAAGTTTTTTTTTTTTTTTTTTCAAGTGAAACTTCTTCAGGCACGCCTTATATGGGGAGTAAGCCCATGAAACGAGCGAGTGAGCAAGCGAGCGAGCGAACACGGCCATGTACATATGCATCTATGTATATTGTCTGTACGTATAATGCCAGCGCTGACTGCGCATGCAGATGGGATCTGTTTTTATGTCTCTCTAGTATCAAAAATATTATTGTAACACACCTGTTACAATGATATTCATCGCGGAGTGAAGATGATCATAGGCTGCTAAATGAGACATGTATTTATATTTTTTGTACTTTCTAAACTGGAAACAACAATTTTTTTTTCACCATACTGTACCAAAAGTAGGAACTTTCATCTCGCTTCGCGGAACAAAAATCCCTCCTCTCGACGGAGGATTGGTAAAAAATAGAATATGCACCACGTTCGGAGCTAAAAAAATGCATTAGATTTTACGTGAATCGACGCTTGAGGCAAAGCCGAGACATTCCTAACCTCGCTTACTAGGTGCGTCGTGGACTATTTGTTTGGAGTCACTTTTATGTGCAGACTACGCATGCAAAATAATATATTTCTTACCTAGGGCAGAAAATACAACTTGTGCGCCTGAAGGGCGAGTTTGTTGTATATTTGTTGCCAAGGTGAGAAAGACATCTTTTGCATTTATGTGCCTGTAGACACACTTTTTGGCTGCTAAATACTTTCCACCCTAGGACGGGAATGAACTTTGAACCACTGGGAGGCCAGGCGCAAAGCAGTGCGCCCAAGGGACGAAAATGTTTGGACTTTCCGGTCGAAGGACAGAAAACAACTATTAGAAACCTAAGTGAAGAGTGCCTATGGTCCTAAAATATCACTTTGTGCCTGCTGCAAAAAAAATTTTGCTTGCAACTTGGGCACAAAGCTACAACCACAGCGCCCTTCAAGCGTTTATGTTCGTACTTTGCGACCATGATACAAAATTTACTATTTTAGGTTTTAAATTCAACAAATACTATTCTCGTTGTAGATAATTTTGGAGATTTTATCTTTTTAAATAATTATTTTTGCAAAATATTGTGTTGTACTATGCAGAATTTTGTAATAGCTCCCACTTTGCAAATATATCTTTCGCAAAATTTACCCCACCCAATAATTTTGTTTAACTTGTTTTTTTATATAATCTAAAGCGATAATTAACTCCATGATTATACTTTTTTTTCCTTTCAAATAACCTCATATGATTCTGAGCTAACGTACTTCAGGAAACTGTATGATATTTCTTATTAATATGACAAATAGGTTTGAAAAATATGTATTTTAAAATCATGAGGTAAAATTATTTTTAACCATATATAATATAGTACATATATAATATAGTACATATTAACTTATACATCAACAACTTTCATTACTGCTGACTACCTATAAGACCGTAAAAAATAAGACAACAAATGATGTGGTTATTTCCCAATATTTTTTAATGTAGTTTTGTTTCATTAGAGCCATTTAATGCTCTCGCCACTTTTGTTGTTGTAAAAAATAAAAAATAAAAATATGGCACTTTGAGAGTTAAATTTATTTCTTATTTGAATTATTGTAGGAAAAAACTACATATTTAATTACAGACTGACTGAAACACTTATATATAATAAGAAACGATTTTTCTATGAAAGTAAGTTCTTTAGTAATTAATTTCAAAATTTAAATAGAGAGCCATGAGTTTACTGTGATAAAATATTCAACAAAGAAAAAATTAATTTTATTGAACATTTCTACTTAATCAATTATTTGTATTAAAGTGAATTTTAATTTAGAAAAAGATTATAATAGTCACCTAAAATAACGTAGATTCATAACGAAAAATATATCGTCAACAAAAGTTACTAATTGTCAGTATACATTATCTGATAAATTAATAAGTTTAATTACTGCAAACTTCTTGAGAAAACTTTAAAAAATAAAACAAACAAATTATGCGGTTCTTCGTCACACTTTTTTAATGTAGTTTTATTTTATTAGAGTTATTAAATGCTCTCGCTACATTGGTTGTCGTTTAAAACAATAAATTAAAATAAAACACATAAAGAGGGAAATTAATTTCATATTCACATGATTGTAGGGAAAAACTACATATTAAAAGACAGACTGACTTAAACACTTAAGTAAAATAAAAAAGGTTTTTTCCGTGGAAGTAAGCGATTTAGTTATTTATTTTGTAACCTCAATAAGGAGACGTCAGATTGCTATGACAATATAATTAACAAAAAAAATTAAACTTTATCGTACATCCCTGCTAAATCGATTAATTGTGTCAGAACAAATGTAAATTAAAAAGAAAGGCATTAAAGTTACCTGAAAAAACGTAAATTAATTACGAAAAATGTATTGTCAAAAAAAGTTATTTTTATTCGTCAGTATACATTATCTGATGAAGCAATAAGTTTTATTACTGCTAACTACTTAAAAAAACTTTCAAAAATAAAACAAACAAATTTTTAAGTTCTTTGTTACAGTTTTTTTACAGAGTTTTTTTTCATTAGAGCTATTAAATTCTCTCACTACAATTGTTGTCATTCAAAACAAAAAATGATAATATAGCACACGTAGCGTTACATTCATTTCTTTTTAATATGATTGTAGGAAAAAACTACGTATTTAATTACAGACTGACTAAAAAACTTAAATAAAATAAGAAAGCATTGTTCCATTAAAAGAAGCGATTTAAATATCGGTTTAGCAATGTCAATTAGGAGACGTGAGTTTGCTAATATAATATTCTTAATGAAAAAAATTTTAATTTTTCGTATATTATTACTTAATAGATTATTTCTGTCAAAATGGATATAAATTAATAAAAAAATCATCAAAGTCACCTAAAATAACGTGAATTAATCATGAAAATTTGTTGTCAATAAAAGTTATTTCTTAATGTCAGTAAACATTGACTGAAAAATCAACAAGTTTCAATACTGCCGACTACCTAAAAAAACCTTAAAAAATAAATCTTACAAATAATGTGATTATTTTCGAATATTTTTTAATGTAGTTTTGTTTTATGAGAGCCATTCAATGCTCTCACCACTTTTGCTGTCGTACAAAATAAAAAATAAAAATAGGCCACTTTGAGAGTTAAATTTACTTCTTATTTACATGGTTGTAGGAAGAAACTACATATTTAATTACAGACTGACTAAAACACTTATGTATAATAAGAAACGATTTTTCTATGAAAGTAAGTGATTTAGTAATCGATGTTAAAATTTAAGTAGAGAGCCATGAGTTTACTATGATAAAATATTTAACAAAGAAAAAATTAATTTTATAGAACATTTTTACTAAATCGATTATGAGTATTAAAGTGGATTTCAATTCATAAAAAAATCATGAAACTTACTTAAAATAACGTGAATTCATCACGAAAAAAATAGTGTCAATAGAAGTTCTTTCTTAATGACTGTATACGTTGTCTGTATATCAATAAGTTTGATTACTGCCAGCTACTTAAGAAAACTTAAAACTATAAAACAGCAAATAATGTAGTTCTTTGTCACAGTTTTTTGATGTAGTTTTTTTTTCATTTTAACTATTGAATGCTCTCACTACGTTCGCTGTCGTGCTTAACAAAAAATGAAAATATGGCACTTCTATAGGAAAACTCATTATTTAATTATATAAATGTAGAAATTAACTACATGTTTGATTACAGACTGACAAAAACTTTTATATATAATATAAAACCATTTTTCATGAAAAAGAGTGATTTAGTAATCGATTTAGTGATTTAAATAGAGGGCTATGAGTTTGCTATAATAATATATTAAATAAAAAAAAATTTAATTTTATTGTACATTTCTAATAAATTGATTAATTGTGTTAAAGTAGATTTCGATTCATAAAAAAATTATTATAGTCATATAGTCACATAAAATAACGTAAATTAATCACGAAAAATATATCGTCAAAAGAAGTTATTTGTAAATGTCAGTATATATCGTCTGATCATAGAGGTATAAGAATAGAGGAGAAAAGGGGGTGTGATATGCGACAGCAGAATTCGCTACGTAACGGGGCATCTGTCTTTGTCTGGCAGTTATGTTATTGGTCGAATCATACATGAGATTGAATCAACTGTAGGATTCAGGACGAAGAAGTAGCGAATAACGTGGCCTTGACAACAAGGACAGATGCCCCGTTACACTTAGTTATGCTGTCGCTGCCGCTAATGGGCTAGTATAGCACTTTTCCCCTCTATCCTTATACCTCTATGCGTGTGATAAATGAATAAGTTCAATGACTGCCAACTCTTTAAGAAAACTTTAAAAATTAAAACAAACAAATAATATAGTTCTTTGTCACAGTTTTTAAAAGTAGTTTTTTTTAATTTTACCTATTGAATGCTCTCATTACATTTACATTCGTACAAAACAAAAAATAAAAATATGGTACTTCCATAGAAAAACTCATTTCCTAATTATATAATTCTAGAAAAATACTACATGTTTAATTACAGACTGACTAAAACTCTTATATATAATGTAAAACCATTTTTCTATGGAAGTAAGTGATTTAGTTATCAATTTAGTGATTGAAATAGACGGCTATGAGTTTGTTATAATAATATATTTAATAAAAAAAATTTTAATTTTACTGTACATTTCTAATAAATTAATTAATTGTGTTAAAAAAGATTTCAATTCATAAGAAAATTATTATAGTCACATAAAAAAACGTAAATTAATCACGAAAAGTATATCGTCAAAAAAAGTTATTTTTAAATGTCAGTATATATCGTCTGATGTATCAATAAGTTCAATTACTGCCAATTACTTAAGGAAACTTGAAAGAATAAAACAAACAAATAATGTGGTTCTTTGTCACAGTTTTTAAAAGTAGTTTATTTTCATTAAAACTATTAAATGCTCTCGCTACGTTTGTTTTCGTTTAAGACAACAAATCAAAATATGGCACATGTAGAGCAGAACTCATTTTTTATGTATACAATTGTAGAAAAAAACTGCATATTTGATGACAGCCTGACTAAAACACTTATATAAAATAAGGAAACATTTTTTCATGGAAATAAGTGATTTAGTAATTGATTTACTAATTTTAATAAAGAGCTGTGAGTTTGCTATGATAATATATTAAATAAAAGAAAATTTAATTTCATCGTATATTTTAACCCAATCGATTACTTGTGTCAGAATAATTATAAGAAGATAAAAAAATTATTCAAGTCACTTAAAATAAAGTAAATTCATCACGAAAAATAGATAGTGAAACAAAGTTATTTTTATTGTCAATATAACTGTTTGATTATTTAATACATTGAATCAGTGCTAACTACTTTAAAAACGTTAGCAATGAAAAACTAAAGATTAATATGGTTTTTTGTGACACATTTTCAATGTAGTTATTTTATTATTGCAGCCATTTGATGCTCTCACTACGTTTGTTGTCATTCATAGCAAAAAATGAGAATATAGCACATGTAGAGTTGTATTCATTTCTGATTTCTATGATTGTAGAAAAAAACGTTATATTTACTTACAGACTTTGTTAAAAGTATTTATTCAAAGGGTTATTACTAGAAACAATAACTTTTACTAGAATTTCAAACGAATATTATCAATTTCTTCAAGATTACCTCGTACTGTTATAAGTAATTTGAATAGAGAGACGCCAATTCGCTATGATCATGTTAATAAAAAAAAAAATTTAGGCCTGTCGTACATTATCGCTAAATCTACTGTTAAAATAGGTATACATTTATAAGGTTATCATTTAAGTTACTTAAAATAAGGTAAATTAATTATAAAAAAAAAATCTGTTTATAATCTATAGCTAATGAAGTTTATCAAAAAATTGTATGAGAATAAATTACTACAACTGTCTATCATACAACTTGATGGGTGTGCTCCCAAATACATTCATAAATAATTGAAACTCTGATTAATCACAAGTATGCATGGTTGTTACTAATTTTAATAAAGAGCCGTGAGTTTGCTATTATCATATATTGAATAAAAGAAAATATAATTTTATCGTATATTTTTACTAAATCGATTATTTGTGTCAGAATGGTTAAAAAAGACAAGAAAATTATTCAAGCCACTTAAAATAAAGTAAATTTATCACGAAAAATAGATAGTGAAACAAAGTCATATTTATTGTCAGTATAGCTGTTTGATTATTTAATACATTGAACTAACTACTTTCAAAACGTTAGAAATGAGAAACTAGAGATTAATGTGGTTTTTTGTTACATATTTTTAATGTAGTTATTTTATTATTGCAGCCATTCGATGCTCTCACTACGTTTGTTGTCATTCATAACAAAAAATGAGAATATAGCACATGTAGAGTTACATTCATTTCTGATTTGTATGATTGTAGAAAAAAACTGTAAATTCACTTACAGAGTGACTAAAACACTTACATAAAATATAAAAGCATTGTTTCGTTAAAGTAAGCTATTTAGTTATCGTTTAAGTAAGTTCAATAAAAAGACGTACGTTTGCTACAATAATATATTTAATAGAAAAAAATTTAATTTTATCGCACATTTTTACTAAATCAATTTTTTGTGCTAGAATAATTATAAGTGAATGAAAAAATTATTCAAGTCACCTAAAATAAAGTAAATTCATTGCGAAAATTAGATCGTAAAATGATTATTTTTTAGTGTCAGTATACACTGTATAATTATTTAATAAATTAAATCAGAGCTAACTACTTACAAAACTGTTAGACATAAAAAATAGAACATTAATGTGGTTTTTTATCACAGTTCATCAATGTAGTTATATTTTTATTGCAGCTATTTAATGCTCTCATTACGTTTGTTGATGTTCAAAACAAAAAATAAAAATAATGCACATGTAGCGTTAAATTCATTCCTTATCAATATGATTGTAAGAAAAAACTACATTCCTAATTACTAACTAAAACACTTCAATAAAAATATGAAAGCATTGTCTCCTGAAAGTAGGTGATTTACTAATCGATTAAGTAATTTAAATAAAGAGCTGTGACTTTGCTATAATAATATATTTAATAAAAAAAAATTGATTTTTCTATGCATTATTACTAAATAGATTATTTGTGTTAAAATGGATATCAATTAATAAGAAAATCATTAAAATCACCTCAAATAACGTTTATTATTCACAAAAATATATCGTCAATAAAAGTTATTTTCAATTGTCAGTATACATTGTCTGATAAATCAATAAGTTTAATTACTGCAAAGTACCTAAGAAACCTTGAAAAATAATACAAACAAGCAATGTGGTTATTCGTCAACGTTTTTTAATAAAGTTTTTTTTTATTAGAGCTGTTAAATGCTCTCACTACGTTTTTTGTTGCACAAAACAAAAAATGTAAATATGGCACTTTGATATTAAAATACATTTTCTTACTTATATGATTTTAGAAAAAAACAACATATTTAAGTACAAACTGACTAAAACACTAAAATAAAATAAAAAAGCGTTTTTTCATGAAAGTAAGCAATTTATTATTCCATTTAGTAATTTAAATAAAGAGCCATGAGTTTGCTATGATAATAGATTTAATAAAAAAATTTTATGTTATCGTTCATTATCACTAAATAGATTGTTTGTGTTGGAATGAATATAAATTTATAAGAAAATTATGAAAGTCACCCTAAATTACGTAAACTAATCACGAAAAATATATCGTCAATAAAAGTTATGTTTAATTATCAGTATACATTGTCTGATAAATCAATTAGTTAAATTACTGCCAACTACCGAAGAAATCTTAAAAAATAAAACTAACTAATAATGTGGTTATTTGTCAATGTTTCCTAATGTAGATTTGCTACATAAGAGCCATTCAATGCTCTCACCACGTTTGTTGTCGTACAAAAAAAAATGAAAATATGGTACTTTCCGAGTAAAATTGTTTCTTATTTATATGATTTACTAAAAAAACTACATATTTAATTACAGACTGACTAAAACACTGAAATAAAAAATAAATGCATTTTTATCTGGAAGTACGCAATTTAGTTATTTTAATATTTGGTGTTTATCGAAATGAACTTTTTTTATGTATTTTGTTGTCCTTGTTGAAAGTATTAATTGTAAGGGTAATAACTGGAGACAATAACTTCTAGTATAATTTGAAGCAAATATCATCAATTTTACCTGTATTATCCAATTCTGTTATAAGTCATTTATATAAAAGGACAAGAGTTTGCAATGATCATTTATTTAAAAAAAAAAATTCAATTTTATCGTACATTATTGTTAAATGGATTATTTATGTCAGAATAGATAGACATTAATAAGAAAATTATCAAAGTCACTGAAAATAACGTAAATTAATTACTAAAAATATACTGTCAACAAAAGTAATTTTCATTATCAGTATACATTGTCTGAAGAATAAATAAGTTTACTTGCTGCTAACTTCCTAAGAAACCTTAAAAAATAAAACTAACGAACAATGTGGTTGTTTGACATTATTTTTTAATGTTGTTTTTTTTTCATTGCAGCCATTTAATTTTCTTAGTATTTTCGTTGTCCTTCAGAACAAAAAATGAGAAAATGGCATATGTTGTATAAAATTCTGTTTTATGTGAATTATATTTTATTGTACATTATAACTTTATCTTTTGTTTTGTAAAAACATATTTACGTTTATAAGGAAATTATTCAAGTTACTTAAAATAAGGTTAATACATCACGAGAAAGTTATCTGCTTATAAACAATGGCTGCAAGACGTATTTAATTTCTTTTACAGAAATGATAGATTCTCATAGTATTAGTTAATACACTGAAAAAAAGTTTGGTTTGTTCAAATAAATCGTTTATAAGAATACGTTCAAAAACACAATTTATTTAAGTTAAATAAATATATTTATTTGGACTAAACAAAACTGTATTCGGGTCAAATAAATGTTTATTGAAAGTTTATACACTTGTGTTTAAAACTAGTAAATATTTGTTACCACGAAGTAAATATTTGTTAAAATCTAATAAATATTTGTTTCTTTCCATATTATATATAATTTTAGTGAACAACTGACTAATTCTATGGAAAGAGTTAAAAAACCTTATTAAATATTCAGTAAGTTTGGATAAATATTTTGTAAATTAACAAGTACATTTGTTTGGATTAAACAAAACTTCGTTTTAGTCAAATAAATACATATTTCAATTGAAAGCGCTTTTGTTTAAAAGTATGAAATACAGTGTACCATTTAATAAAAATTTCTTGAAGTTTAAAAACATTTATTTATTTCGAGAGCAAATGAAATATGAATAGATTAAAATTTATTTCTCCTAAAAAAATATTTATTTAATTCTAAGGAATATTTATCAATATTAAATAAATATATTATTACGCTGCGAAATACAATTATTTGGCTTAAAGAAAACTGGACTTGTGACAAAGAAATATTTATTAAAAAAATAATCGGGTACTGTTAAAACTACTCAACATTTATTACTCTGTCATAAATATTTGATACGGTTTAAAAAATTTTTACTTGATTTGAAACCATGCTACAATTCAGTCAATAAATATTTGATAATTAAAAATAAATATTTAATAAATGTAAATAAATGTTTTTTAATTTTGAACAAATATGTATGAAATTGAAAAATATATTTATTAGAAGTAAGCACATAGTTCACTAATATAGAATAAAACTTTGTTTGTTTTAAATTAATGAGTATTTAAATCCAATCGATCATGGATATAACACATAGTAAATATTTATCACTAACTAATGAAAATTTTTTTAAGTTAACTAAATATTTTTTTGACCTAATGATATCAGCACATAATTTAAGAAAAGTTTATTAGTGTGCTAATTAAAGTGATTTATCTGAAATTGGAAGATATTTTTATTATGTATACATATTTACTTATATATAAATATATATATATATATATACACATACTATGTTCGAATATTTTTTCACACATGTTGTATTAGGCCATTTATATTAGAACATAAATTATTTTACATATTGCATTATTGGGGGGGGGGGAATATTTCATTTGATTAGTGCAGAATACGCATTTTATAAACTACCTTATATCATATTTAAGTATATATATATGTGTACGTGAGGATGTATTTATATAGATAGATGATATATATATGTGGGTGTGTATACTGTATATTACTATATGATATTGTATAATATATTTTAGGAACATTTAATTAAATATGTATTTTATATATTTATTATATAGAAGACTGAGAATTTAATGAAAAACTTTGTGCACTCACCAGGGATCGAACCCGTGTCTCCTGCGTGATACGCTCATACGTAAACCGCTGACCTAAAACCTGTTATGCACAGTTAAAAAAAAGAAGTGATACAATAGCTATGTTAGTACGAGCAAGAGAACGAATGAAAGGTTATAATTAAGTTAGCAAGTTTATAGTTGAGTAACACAAGTTGTGTTTGTATACACGACATAACCAAATCTTTTGTTTAACTTTTGTTTACATTAACCAGTATTTACACTGCATTACAACAACAGCAGCTAAAAGGTAATCAAAGTAAATAAATTTACGCAGATTGTTTCCAGTTATAAAAAATAAGATTTCCATCAAATACTCTACGTTTAAAAATAACACTGTATTGATATCTATTCACTTATAAAAAGTTAATTATTATGTTCTTTGCATAACTATGTTATTAGCATCAGGACTTCCGTCAGTATGAAAAAATTGTGTCATATAAAATAAGTTTGTAACTTTAGTATCGTGTTAACATAAGAATGAACTTTTGATTAGTAAATAAATATCAATGCGGTATTATTTTTTAATGTTAAGTATTTGGTAAGACCGTAATAAATGAAAAAATTGTTGGATGATCAATATTTTATCTTGTGTTGTATTATGTCAAAGAAAAGAATGTTGTTCCTTAAAAAAAAAAGTTGAAATGTTGAAAATTAATAAAAAATTTTATTTATTGTAACAAATCTCACATGTGTTAGAATAATGTTAAAAAATTAGTATATTTCATATTTGTTATGTTTAACAAAATTTAAACAAAAGTTTTAGTTATGTCGAGTATACGAACACAACTTGCGTAATTCGACTTACAACTGGATTTTAAATTTGCTAAGGGATCGTTTACAGTGAGCAGTCGGATCTGCCGCTAGCCGCCGTTGGCTGCAGCTTATTACACATCATAACACACTGTCAGTAATTATTATTATTATTTTTTTTTTTTTAATGTTTATGGATCTCACAAATACAGTTTTTATCAGGATTCCGTTGTTTCGAATTAAAAAAACTTTTTTTATGCACGTAAATATTATTTCCTTTTCAATACCATTCAATTTATATAAAAAAAGGCATTTTTCAAAGTACATAGAAATATTTTATTCGTTAAGAAAAAATCGTGTATTTCTTTGGATTAAAATAAAACGTTTATTTGTATGAACATCGTATTTTAATAGAATGAACAAAAAAACTTTAATTGTTGACGCTTTAAGTCAATCGAATTGTTGACTATCATACGCGGAGCAACTGCCACAAATTTTGCCATGGTTGATAGTAAAGGAAAAGAAAACAAAATAAACTGCAAGAACAATTTTCTTAACTCATGAAACAAAATTGACTTTATTTGTTTTACCTTTCGAAAGGTCTCGAATAATATAGTTGCCTGGCCGCTCGCAAAACACTTGCCTCCTATCTCTTCTTAGTAAATTTAAAAAATACCTGCGCTGTATTACTAATCTCGCTCGCAGATGTTGAGGTGAGACGAAGGCCTTGGTTTGACGAAGAAAAAACGATGTATTTGTCGGTGCCTCCAAAAGGCTGCTCGTTGCTGATGAAGTCCACGGCAATTGATAAGTTGTAGTTTTGTCGCTCTCTCGAATCTCCAAGTTTGAAGAAGAGTCGACTCCATGGCTTTCCAGTCGCTTGCTCCGGCCGAACAGAACAGAAAACTGAGCTCGAATACATTTTGCACCATCGACTACCTCAAGAAATTTTCCCCCACGCATAAGGAAAAGCGAGCTATCCTTGTCTAGTTAATACCTAACAACACACGGACTTACACGGAGAGAGCATACCTACTACTCAAATTACAAATTTACTCTCTACTCTTACATCTCTCTCTCTCTTTCTCATACATCTGAACATTAATGAATATCATTTATTTAGGAAAATAAATATATTTTCATAAATATTTATTTTGTCGCCAATACCTAATATTCCTTTGATTCAAATAAGTCTTACTTCTCATCCAAAAACCTCAGTCATGTAAAACAAATAAAATATTTTTTAAAATTAATTTTTATTTGTGATAAAATCGTTGCAAACCAATCATGTAATCCTCTAAATTGAAATAAATCGATAATACAAATTTACTAATTCTAAATAAATAATAATTTTCCCGCAAATGTAAGGTCCCTGAAATACCAAACATTTATTGGATTTAAATAAATATTATTCTCTTTCTAGAGCGTTTCTTACCTAAAACAGAAAAATCGTTTTTTTGAACGTATTCTTATATACTATTTACATGTTTCAAAAAAATCATATCATCCTTTGAATTAAAATAAATTTTTTCCTTCACTTTAATATGTTTCACTTAAATGAACGAAGTTATCTTAATAAGTGCCGTTTACATGATGAAATAAATATTTATTAATTTTTGATAAATATTTATTTTCCCAAAAACTTGAGGTCCGTGAAATACCAAACATTTGTTGGATTCAAATAAATATTATTCTCTTTCTAGAACGTCTCTTACTCGAAACTAAAAAATAGTTTTTTTGAACGTATTCTTATGAATGATGTATTTGTCGCCAAAAAATCGTGTATGTTTTGCATATTAATAAATGTTTTTCATTTGTAATTAAATTTTTTTTTGACTCAAATATATCTGTGACTTAATATATAATTTTACTGATTTAAGTCAATATTTAATTGAATCAGCAAACAATTTAGTTAATCCAAATAAATAAAATTCAAATAAATTCATTGAGGAAATTTTTTTTTCAGTGTACCAGTTAATTACATGTAAGGACATTGACTATAAAAAAAAATCAATAAATTATATGGAATGTTCATTACAGTTTTTTGATGTTTTTTTTTTATTATAAATTTAGTTCTCTTTATGACTAGATTAGTTGTAGTTGTAAACAAGAAATAAAAAAATGGTTAAAAACGTAATTTTCTTTTTCTGCATACTATTATAATAAAGAAATACGTATAGTTACAGACTGACTAAATTGATTTAACAAAAGAAGGACATTAACCACAGACGTAAGCAATGAAGTTATCATAATATTTATCAAGATAAAACTTACATGATGTGTGATAATGTAAGTATCTGCATTATCGATCACTTATAAAATCTTTTTTTTTAATCAGAGGAACTATTATATAGTTTAACAGTAAAAAGTACAGTAAATAAGAATAAATTTTACTGTAAAGAAAATATTACTGTAAACCTACGGTAAAGTTTACCAAACATTACAGTAAAAATTATAGTTATAATTTTCAGTCGCAACTTCACCGTTGCTTTTACAGTAAAAATTCATGTATAGCTTTTTTCTGTGTGTATGGTGTCAAAGCATATTCAACTCAAGTCTCTTAGTAAAGCGGTTCATTTCAGTAAGACAATGGATGATTTCACTTAATTTTAAAACAACGATTTTGTTTGAAAATCTTTATTTAGTAAAGAGATTTTGTACACACTTATACAAAATAATGTTAGATAGAAAATTTAAAAAAGAAGATAAAGTAACAGTTAAAAACTTGAACTGGTGATGAAATTCTCATGAAGAATTAATAAACTTCAAGGGCTTACTGTTCAGTCTTTTATTCAGTTTACAACGTTTCGACTGCACTTAAGGCAGTCCTTTTCAAGTTTAAATTATGTAGAGCAACGTACACTTAATATCAAATAATATCTATACCTGCTCTAATAAAACCGACTGGCTTTTTAGCTATCTGAATATAATCTCATAGATTGTATTCATTGAATAGATAAAATTCAGTTAGCTTAAAAGTCAGTTGGTTATATTAGAGCAGATATAGATATTATTTAATATTAAGTGGACGTTGCTCTACATAATTAGGACTTAAAAAGGACTGCCTTAAGTGCAGTCGAAATGTTGTCAACTAAATAAAAGACTGAACAGTAAGCCCTTGGAGTTTATTAATTCTTCGTATTATTTTCAGTATTCTTGGAGTCCTCTTATTAAAATTCTCACGCTTGTTAATTTTTCTAGAAGATCTTAAACTAAATTTTTTACACGTCAAGCATTCACATTCTTCCTCATCAAAATAGTTGCACCCGTAACTAGTTGTAATTTCTTCTTGACGTTAACATCTTTAGTTACCTGAAGAAATATTTCTTTAGACAGTTTAGCTCAGCGTAACATTGTATTGGGTTGACAATCATGATTTACGTAAGCAGTTGGTCCTAACCATAACATTTGTTTTTTATTATTCTCTACAACAGAAAAGTCCAGTCCATTTTCTTTCAAGAAACGTATTTTATTCTTATCTACTGCAGCAGTATATCCTTTTAAAATGCTAATTCTTGATCCTTTAGGAAAAAATTTGCTTACCATCACTCTAACTACGAGATAGTTTTCTTTTAAGTATCTAAGGAAAAATTGGTTATGACCTTATGATCATAGAATTTTAGAGGTAACATTTTATATTAGAATAAAGGTGAGTATAAAGGTTATCTAGGACGAACATCATAGTTTTTGATAGTTTGAATATCAAATGTATGTGAATCAGAAGATTACAAAAATACATCTATTTATTGGGACCACTTGATAATTAAATGCTATCAAGCAATTTCTGTTGAAAATTACTATTAGGCAAAGCAGTGTCATCTTATTATATTTAATGTCTTCGATATCCTCGTAATTTGAAGATAGCTATGTGGTTTCTTAAGATCATTATAAGTATATGAAACAAACCATATATTAAAATCAGTTTTTTTTAATGTAGATGTAAAAATTTATTTGTCTTTATAAAGTATCATCAGATATATCTACATGTTAACGTTTGATCAAAATAAATAGTTCACCTGTTATAAGTTATAAATTTCAATCCACTGTTCGGTCGAAGTATTTCTAAATAACATACTACATGTCGGAATAGTTCTGGTAACAAATCATCTAAAGAGTATAAGTATTTCTCAAATAACTTAATTAAACTTTTGGCAGTTTCATCTAAGCTAGCTGGATTTGTTGAAAAGCTGTTTAAAATGTTATCAACTTCTTTTTTCATAGCTTTTGCATTTTTTATACTATTAAAAAGTTTTTTGTTTATTTTATGAATAGGACTATTTAGTATGTGCAAATCTACGATAACGAGTGTTGCCAAATTATCAGCAATGGTTAAATTGCTAGCTCTTTTGTTGAAATGCACTGAGCTACAAATTTATTTAAGACTTATTTATTAGTTTGAACAGAAAATTGTACGTTCGTAACAGCTATTTATTTTTACAGTTTAATGATTGTTTTACCATTAAAAAAAATATTTAAAACAGTGAAAAAATCCATTTGACCGTATAAATTATATTTGTACTAATATTTGTACGAATAAACGATGTCAATTATGGACCTGTCAGATTGTAGGATTATATAACTTTGATTCATTATTTGGTTTGTGAAAATAGAACATTTACCTTAAATCACTAGCTCATTTCTTCAATGCATTTCTGAAGCATGATTTCTTGTAAATGGTAATCTAGTAATATTTTTGGCAAACCATATACTGAAACATTACCTAATTTTTCAACTTCCGTACTTACTGTTTGTGTGTCCATTTTTGCGTTAAGCAAGATGAAATTTCTGTCCATTGTGAAAAGCTGTTCTTTGTTTTTTTTTTTAAATGAAAGACTGGCTCTAAAATAGAATCAGATTTTCCTGAAGTACATAGGAAGATGTATTTTTTTAAGAAGCAATTTGTAAATGTTTTGAAATTGTAAAACTATGGTTTTTGAATTTTAATAAGTGTCAATAACAATTAAACCTGTTAAATATTTATTTTCTTACTTGAAGTTAGGTGCATACTTTTGTTGCGTAAGGTAACATGGTTTTACAAAGAAACAAGTTCTTAGTTAACAGTCTTAAAAGTATAATTTTATTTTAATTAACTTCATTCTAGTCGTATACTTGGTAGTAGACTCAATAAGGAACTAATTAACATTTGACAGTATGCTCGGACGAAAATGTAGCTAACCTTTACGTTAGTTGACATGCAGAGAATGTTGATTGACATTCGTAATTGGAATAGCAGATTGAGATTTATTATTTATATCGACTTCAAGAGGATCGTCCTCACAAAGAGCATTATTACTATCATCTTGACCACTATTTAAATCTTCTGAAGTCCTCCCATACTTATTGTCTACATCACAGTAAACTAGAGTAAAATGATGATTCTAAGGAGCAGGAATAATTGTATTGTCAAAAAAACATTGAAATGTAAGTAAGCTGTTATGAAAAATCCAATAATAAACTTAGTCAAAAATTTATAGCTATAATTACACCTTTACGTAATCGTTATAATCATAGCTATATTGGTCTAGATATGTAGCTATAACCAACTACAAAGTAACTACAAATTATTTTAAATAATAGCTGTAATGTTTAAAAAATTCGTTAAATTTTGCATGAATTTTAAATACAATACGTATCCAAATCTGATTTTTTTCAAGTTATATCGAACGATAAAGAAATAACGAGAATAAGAGGAATAACAGCAGGAATAAGAGCTGTTATTTCTTTAATTTCCGTTATTTCATTATTTCTTGTTATTATTCCCATTATTTCCTTATTCCTTGATCTTATCGCATAAATCTGTAGCCGTATAGCACGAATAAAAAGAGACACAGCCCTGACCAGAAATGACCGCTTCACTAAATGGCCGTAACTAAACACAAGGCCCGGGCCAGAATTTTAATGAGGTTATCGAAAGGGCATGGCCAGGCCTTGATGTTGGAATACATATTGTATAGGTATACTATATAACCTTCGGCCATCGATACTTGACACATACATGCACATACACATGTATACTCTCTCTCTCTCTCTCTCTCTCTCTCTCCCTCTGATGCTGCTGTTATGGCAAAAAGCTGGTTACCCTACAGACACTAACACCATCTCTGGTTGGTCAAGAGCAAACAATATGCGATGTTGCCATTTAGGGTCACTGCTTTGAAAGAATCACTCACACTTGGGTGTACATACACACACATACACACACATATGCACACATACATACTTCCATTAATCTTCTGTTTATTCATGCTTGTTTATTCGTTTCTTTAATTCACATTAAACGGAGTATGAGTGAGAAAATTTAACAACTAAAAGAAAAATTCTGATTTTGAGGAAAAAAATTAAGCCTCATATGGCATGATTTCTACGAATACGAGTGAAACAAATAACCAACGTTAGACCGATTTTTAAGTGAATCTTGAACAATTTGATGATCAAGACAGTATTTCTGAGTTTGTTGCTAGTGATAATGATGTAACAATTAAGAAACTCAAATTCCTAAAAATCGAATCATTTTCTTGTATGTTCCAAAAAATTAAAGATTTCATGTCACTAAAAAGAGTTTAGTAAAGCAGCGACCATCCGTGTATAAGATTTTTTCTTATCATTTGCTAAATTTATTTGTCGTTGTTTTCTATCCAAAAGCCTTAAATACACACATACTTACCATAACCACTACTGTTAGTACTGTACAGTAGATATATGTTATTATACATATAAACATATACTCCGGCCAGGCCCTGATCATAGCCTGGGATCAAACTCATTACATTGTATGATCTACGCTACATTTAAGCCGGCCCAGTTCCTTGCATCGATGTAAGGCTTCCCTACTGAAAATATATGGCTATTTTTTTTAGCCATAATTTTTGCCCATAATTTTAGCCATAAATTGTGGCCAAAATTAATGGGCATGATTTTTGGTGCATATTATGGCCAAAAAATATGGCTAAAAAATATGGCTAAAAAGTATGGCCAAAAAATGTAGCAAAAAATATGGCCAAAAAATATGGCTAAGAAATATGGAAAAAAAATGTCCACAAATTGTGGGTAAAAAATCTAAGGATATCGTGACCACTATCGGTCTTATGAGTTAAATGACATATTATTTAACTAACAAAAGTTATTAGGTTACCATGTGCAAGTACTAAAAATAAAACACACATTTAAAATATTTATGAGGAGAGCAATTTGGAGCTAGAATAAAGAAGTACAATACAATTACATAACTTTTTACTGTATATTTTGCTGTATCCTTACATGTACAATAGAAAAACAGCCACTTACATACAATTTGATGTGTACCAAAACAATTTAGTTCATTATTGCTATATCTTTTTCTGTGTTATTTCATTATTAAGTAATAATACACAATCCAATACTTTAAAAATCTTTCCCCATTTCCCAAGTTATTACAGTGCAAAATGTCAGGAACAAATCCATCTACAATGTTAAATTTTGGTAAGTCTGCTAAAACTGTAACTTTTTTAACGCCTTTTACGCCTTTCCCTTCATTTTCGTCAAGTGCTTCCAGTGCATGTAAGACCAAATTGGACTCGGTTCGTTAAGAGACTGGTACGTCTAAGTTAACATATTTGATGCTGCGACCTCTACCTTGCTTGACATTCAGACCAGGGTATAAACACCAACTACACCCATAGTAACCGTTACTTTGTTTTACTCCCTGCATTGGCACACGTGCTTGCGAATCAACACAGCAGCGTATCGCGTACACTTTTAAACGACGTTGATTACCGTTAATTGTACATTTAACTCCTACATCTGCTAACTCATTTATCAGTTCAACGAATGGTCTAAAAAAGATATCCATATCTGGCTTACCCTTCCCAAACCAAATTCCACAAACAACTGGTTTTATAATTCGTTCATCATACGGTATTTCATTGATAATAAGTTGAATTGGCCATTAAGAAAAATTGGAACTGACGAAAATAGGAGATCCGTCACTATTTATAATAGCTGATACAAAGTTCTTTTTTTCTTCATCTGATAGACTACTCAAAATTTTTTTGTACATTAAGCCATCCGTGAGATCTCTTATCACATCATTGTCATTATTTGGGTTATTTTTTAAATTTTCAAAATATTCACTATTTTGCTGAATCAAAGAAGCTATTTCTTTTGCTACGTCGTAAATTACAAAATAGTCAGTGTACGTCGGATCTTTTAAATTAATCATAGTTTGACACGCTGTACATGTAAGTTTTCTTTCAGTCTCATTAAACTGCTTAATTTATGTATCGCATTTATAACACACTGCATGAAACTGTACGTTTTCGCTGCTGCTAAAAAACTTATTGATAAAATATTTGGTATTGGGTACAATTTTATCGATAAAAAAACTATTAATTAATTTAAATAAATCTTTGATTGCAGTCTGCGATAACTTATGAATTACCACAAATTTAATAACTCGTAGCATTACTTCGGATTTACTTACAATTAGCGGTATGGTAATAACAGTTTTCATCTCTTCTTCTTTTTCCATCAAATCGTGCAGATTTCTGAAGGGCCCTCGTTGTCAGTAGTAGCCATGCGTGGTAGAGAATTTTCTTTACTGCTACCCATTTCGTCATCACTGCTATCATCAAATATATGCGGGTAATCATTTCGGAGTCGTTCCTCCTAATGAGTCGAAAATACAGTTTTGTTTAAAAAATCTTTTTTTAATATATATTTTTCTACCTATCTTGAGGGAGAATTAGAGTAGGGGCGGTTATGTAATCAATGTCTACGATTTTGTATAAAAACGTTATTATACATCAAAATTTAGATTTTTTCAATGCTATTTCAAATGGGGAAAAATTAAATTATATTAGTTTTCGTAGAAACTGTTGGTATGCAATCAGTCTGTAAAAAATATACGTTTAGTTAATTTGTTAAAACGTGGTGTAATTCGCAAAAGAAGCTGCCTTTTTTCAAACAATTTTAAATAATTATCTCTATTTAAGTATTTTAACAAATAGAAATCACCTCCCACAAACTTGAAAATAAATAATTTCAAAAAAAATAGGATAACACGAAGTTTTATAGAAATGGGCTCTATATAACACTTTACTTTCGAAAACTATGGCTTCTACCTAATACAATCGATAAAGAAAAATAGGTGCATTGCAGACTTTGGGTCTGTTGAGTTATCTGTTGTCGATTACATGTTTTTGCACCAAGACTTCTACGAATTCAAAATAAAAGCTTTGCCAGAGACATTTAAGCAAAAATAATGTTAAGAAAGAAAAACCGATCATTCTAAAGCAGTACGTGACGTTGGGAAAGTTGGCAATACGATTCTCTATTAGCGTATATCTCTTTAAGTTTTTAGTCTTATCTATTGTAATTAAGTTTAAAAATTTTTGTATGTAGTCATATGTTTGACTTAGATATGATGTCTCCCTTAAGAGAATAAGGGAGATAGAGGTTACGTTAATCGAGAGACTTTTTACCGTTGCAAACTTTGCTCGTTTCTTACTTAACACAATTTAATGAAATTTTGTTTATTGACTTAAAATTTCTCCATAGAAGAGTGCTCAACCCTTAATTTCCCAAAAACAGTAGAACAGCGGAGAAAAAGAAATCGAGAAATTGTATTATTTAACTGTAACTATTTATGTATTCTTAGACGACCCTGAATATGTAAATCTATTGAATTCCAGTTCAACTCAAAATTACACTAAATCAATATATGATTCAAGTAAGACAGATTCTATTTATAAAAATGATAACTTTACTCCGATGAGACCTAGACCAAGAGATAAAGGTAGAGTTTTTATCAAACAATATGTATTGATCCATTCTAATATAACATCAATTTTGTATATTTTCTTTAGGTACCCCTGAAAAAAACGCAACACCATCAAAGCCAGGTAGGTTTTTATTATGATTTCATGAAAGTATATATACAAAAATTTTTATATGATTGTAATTATATTAAATAGAAAACACTAAAAGTGCTATCAGTTCAATTAATGATGGAAAAGATGAAAAAACTGTAAGGGAGAAATTTGAAAAAATTAAAAGAGTGGAAAATAATAAGCATACAAACCAAATCATAAAAAACAGGGACGAAAATCAATGTGAATCAAAGAGGCCTACGAAGCAATCTAATGTTTTATCATCAAAGCAAAACAAAAAAGTAATATACAAGGATATAATTGATTATGATTCCGATGATTATGAATCTGACTTACAAAGAACAAATACTACGCATAACTATAAAGATTTTGAAGAATTTAGATGCAAAGAAACATCTGTAAGTATTTTGAACATATTTTTCACCCAACGGAATTTTTTAATAAATGACTACAACAATCGTACAAAACTTTACAGAAAAAAATGATTCATTTATGTTATGGATACACAATGGAGCTTAAAACATGGAATAACATTCTATCCAAAAAAAGTCAATCTCCATCACTTTTCGTAAAGGAACTAGCACTTGAACTCTATTTGGAACGAGATTTGGTTCTTCGAACAATGGTCTTAGCCAGAGCGGATCCCAGAGAAGGCAGAGCTACACCACGTAAACCTTTTATCCAAAAAAAAATTGGAATTATAAGAAGTAATTTTTACGAGCCTATGTCGTTATTGATATGAATGTATTTCTTATTACTTTTAAAATTTTTAGAGTGTTACCATTATTATTTAAAAGAGAAAAGAAGGGTTATAAACGATAACATTTTAGAGAAGCTTAGGAAAGGTGAGTTAACAAAAGCTAAGAGAAAAGATCTGGAGAGGAACTTGAAGATGTGGGTGTCCCATCTGAGCACAGCAGTCAACACTACTCAAACGTTGGAGAATAGGAGAATGAAAGGTGTACATTGCAAAAAAATTTTCATGACGTATTCATTACAAGTTAAATTTACTAATAAAAATATGTAATATTCGACATATTTTACAGAGCTTAGAGCGGAAGAAAATTTTCAATCTGAAGACGAGGCAGAAAACCGTTCCAAAGAAGAATCTGCAAAAGGATATGAGTCAGAATATAACGAATAATTTCAGTTTGAGATAGATTTCTTTTTTTTTTATGTTACTAATACATACATCATTACAATTTATCTTGCTACCTGATTCTGATAACCAATGTAAAATTGGTAATAATGAGCCAAAGTTTCATTTGTAGTGTTCATAACTAGTGTAAAGATTCGAGTAATATATCAGACGTATATTTTTAAGTTTAGAGATATTTTAGTATGGTACGCATAGTGGGAAAATCAAGAACAAAATTATAATCTGGTTTATTTAATTTCCCTTTTAATGCGATATTTTTTTGAAAATTACAGTGTTTCAAATTTTAAAGGTACTTAATCTAGAAAGTGTAAAACAACAATTATTAAGAGCTGTACACTTAAAGTTGATTATAGAATACACTTAAAGTTGATTCATTTTTCCTACGTTATTTAATAACATTTTATTTTATAAATTATTTCCCTTTCATTTCTTCTGTAGTAACTTGAAATTTCATTGATGTCATTAAGTTCATCACCTAGACACAGTAAGTTATGCATGGTAAGTCACGGTTACGTACGACTTTTTCTTGATCCTCTATGAGTGAGAATATACCAAAATCACAACCTTTTTTTGTATAAAATTTGTGGTCATATTTTGTGGTCATACCTTTTAGCCATATTTTTTAGCCATATTTTTTGGCCATAATATGCACCAAAAATCATGCCCATTAATTTTGGCCACATTTTATGGCTTAAATTATGGGCAAAAATTATGGCCAAAAAAACCAGCCATATATTTTCAGTAGGTTTGCCTAGCCAGGCCCTGGTCCTTCGCCTTTAGATCACATTCTTGTTGGGAGCATCGACCGTGTATGTCTGCTCCACGTATAATGGCCAATGGTGAGGGGTTGAATCTAGTTTATGGACCCTCCATGCGGTGTCTCTACCCATGCTTCAGCGCCCTATATCAGATTAAGTGGTCGAATTTTTCTCTTGTGTCTCTGGAGAGAACTGTCAACTTCTCTCTCTCTCAACGTCAACTTCACTGCTCCTGCCTTGATTAAGTAGTGTATCGTTTGCATGCTTAGTCTTAATCGTAGACATATTAAGAAGTAGATTGCATTTTTTTATGTACAGTGCTAAGCCTTAGAAGCTAAAATAGTAGAGGAAAAAATCCAATATTTATTCGCTTATGGTGGTCGGAGTGATTGGAGTACTCGGAACTCTTAGACCAGAATGCGCATTCACTTATGATGGTTAAAGCGCTCTTACCTCTCCCAAGCTTAGAGAAAGTATAATTGGTCTAATAGTACTATTACTACAGCCAATACCTAGCCCAATGTCTATGTAATATATGTTATTCGCTCTGTGCAAGTTAAGTGATGCCCCCATTTTGCCAGATTTTTCATGGTACTTTACATGGGAGAAAGCTAGTTGACATGGCCACCACAGGCGGATTTCCATAAGAATACATGTAAAGTGACAAGTGGCGCCAGCCCTTCCCTCCACTAGCTTGCAAACAGTGAATAGGCGCAATACTACTATTGTGGCAGTCAATACCTAATCCAACGCTTATTGCACTCAGTACACCTGTACGCTATTACCACTAGTTAACGTTTAAAATGCATAAGTTAGCGGTATGCTTTGGATACGTTTCATAAACGATAATATTACATGTACAGACAAAGATAGCTAACGGAATTATAACAATAATGAATTGAAATGCATTAGTAACCACGTGAGCTCAAATGTATTGTAAACCGTATTGGCTTGTGAAAACTTATACTGTTTCCTCGTATGTGGTGAAATGGAGGTTGTGAGTAATACTATATCCATAGAAGTTTATACAATTTCATCACATTATTTACAGCAACTATTTACTTAAAAAGCTTTTTAAATATCTTTTGTCAATTCTCAGATTGTAAAAACCAAGAAAAAAAAATTTTCTTATTGAATCACTAATTGCTCATACAGTTAGGTAGGAAATTATTACAGTAAATTATAAGAAAAAACTTAACTTTTTAGAAACAGAAGAAGCAAAGCTTTTTTTAAAATTTCTCAAACTGCCAGAAGCAATTCAAGGAACTACCTCAAACTGACCAATTAAGTTTTGGTAATTTATGGAACTCCCCAAGCTGCCAAGGTATTCTCCAAAGTGACCAATTTATCGAAAAAAATTACTTAAAATGACCAATTACCATATGTACACCTCAATCTGCTACTTATGTTAGGATTCGCGCAATTTAAGTACTTCTATGTTTGCTATGGTATATGTAATACATGTACAAATTGTTGGTCATGTAATGCAGAACAACATAAAAATTTTCACTAAACTATGCCGAATGAAGATATACTTTTGTCTTATTACGCAGGATATAAATTCGTTTTATTTAAAATTAATATTCGTACATTTAATATTACATTATACATATACAACAAATTCTTATTGAAATCTTTATATCCGACAAATCAAAATTTTCCTAAATATTTGCCTCTATAAAAGTAAAATAATCCACTACATGTCATTTAGATTAAGAAAAATAATACTTACAGCTATTTTTTGTTGTAGAATCATAATTTTTCACCTTATTCGTTTTCTATAGCAACTTATAATTTAATACCAAAACTCACTGAAGCTTAAGTAATTTTTACTGATCTTGAAATTAATTTAAAAAAATATAGGTTTAGACCACGAGACAATTTTTTTTATAATACAATGTAAAGAACAGAAAGAAAATCAATTTATAGGTATGAAATAATAGTTTTTGCTTTGCCTTGGAGATATGACTTATTATTTTCGAAATTATTACGATTACTTGTATCAATTCATGTTACATATTTTTGCACCTAAATAATTAATTTCTAGGAGTGAAATTGTTTTTAGCCTATCGGGCTTCTTTTTTGAGATACGACCATTTTTCTAATTTTGCAAGGTTATGTTGCGACAAAAATTTTTTGAAGATTTCTTTAAGGTTCGTATTAATTTTTTAAATATGCCTCACTGAATAAAAAAATTTTGTGACTTACTCTTTTCAGAATACAGTAAAAAAATTGTGAAATTGAGGTTATGTTTGTTTATGGTTCAACCCCTCTCTATTTGTGTGCGTCTTTTATGTAGTATCCCTTTCAAAAACGCGTAAAAAAGTTATTTCAGGTCTATCTGGCTCCTTTTTGAAGATATGACTGTTTTTTGAATTTTGAGAGGTTATATTGTAACAAAAATTTTTCAAAGATTTTGTAAATGCTAATATTACTTTTTTATACACAGTATACAAAAAAAACTTTTTTTCACTTCATCTGTTTAAGATACTAAAAAAAAAAAAAATAATTGAGGTTATGTTTAAGCGTAGTCAAACCCTATTTATATTTTTGTATCTGGATTATGTAGATTTACCTTACGAAACCTGTAGAAATCGTTACATTTAGCTAGTTTTGCCTCCATTTTGAGATACAGCCTTTTTCTTGCTCTAAAAAGTTAAGCTGTCGTATTATACATATTTAATATTTTACGTACGTTTTTTTACATTAATATATACTAAGAGTACACATATAGGGGCACCTTGTGTGTGTGTGTGCACTAGAGCGTTGGGGGGTAAAATTAGAATGGGACTGCGCGAGAATGGAATTTGTAAGGGACGCGCACCGGGACGGCGGCGCTTGACGGGGTCCGAGAGTAGGGTTTCGCTAGAGAGGAGTTCGGAAAAGAGAGCTCGTGAGGGCAGTTAGATCGGCTCGCCTCCGAGGGGACGACGTTGGCAGCAGTACCAAGGGGACCTGTGGAATCTAGTCATGCGTCTAGTTGTCGCTGAAAATTGTTTAGCTACTTTGACATTATTACAGATTGCTGCACAGTAAAAGGAGTAAGTGTTCCCTTTGATTTCCGATATCGTTTTCTCATCAACTCTAGTTGATGAGTTAAGACCAAAAAAGGCGAAAATCTCTGGTTGCTTAATTGATCAACCAAGTGGTGGCCTTAGGTCAACGATCGGACACGAAGGAGATTTTTTTGTGCATGTTGAGTCTCCCGGTGAGCGTGATTTAGTTTGAAGGAGTTTTTCTCTGGTGTTTCCTTTGCCTTGGAAGCCATAGTTTTTTTTTAACGAAGTGTTTATTGTGTTTGGGGAAGAATCCGATTTGTTTGTTTTTTTTAAGCTTGATGACAAGCGTTGATGTCACTTCGTGGGATCATTTAGTTAGTCGGTAGAAATCCCCGGTTGTTTAGTCAACCGAGAGGTGACCTTCTAACCGCTTTTTGTGTCATCCTTAAGGGTTTTTATTTGTTTTTTATTATAAGTTTTTAATTGAATCGGCGACACTCTCGTGTAACGATCTGCACAGTAGTATTGACTGTATGTGTGCTCTAATTCTGTGCCCTTCTCTTGGTTAATTTTTGATTTTTGATTTTTGCATATTACATTCATAAAGAATTTAAGGTATTTAACGGTGGTACGTTCTGATTTTACTTGCGATGCTTTTCTTCTAATATATAGCGATCTTATACATATGCGTCTTACTATTATTATTCGAACTTTGAAACTCTCCTGTTGAAGAGTAGTATTTTGAGTTATCATAACATAGTTTTCACGCCTAGACTCTAGGTAAGAAAATCTGATGTACAAAGGTGAAATATTTGTGACGGGGAGATGTAAGGGGGATTCTACAAAAACGAGTCTTCTGCGATGATGTAAATTTTTTATGTTATCAGGTGATTTGATAGAATCTCGTCGATATTTCGTTATTCAATTTCTCTTAATTATGTAAAAAATCACGTTCTGTAATTAAGTCAGATTTTGCAGAAGCAAAAATAATTATATATAAAATTTCTTTTTTTTTTTGTTTTCAATCATAAAAAATGATCTATTGTGTGAGATAATTCATTCTAGTTCTTTAATTTCTTATGATTTTATTTGATTGATATTAAAGACCCTTTTTTCTGTCAATTGAGAAATTTGAATAAATACCAAGAATTAAATAAGATTAATTTTTGAGTTCATTTCTTTTTGGTTGTGTGTCTCCTCAGCTCCTCTGTCTACCGTTATACCACGATCCACTTTCCTTCACGAATTACCCTTTACAAAATGGACCGTTTCAATACATACAAAAAGATGGATAGGAAGATAGAACGATTTTTACTATGAGTTTCGAAGACTTCGAAGAAATAAAGCGATGTTTTGTGTTAGACATTATTTACCAGACAGTACTTGAGCTATACTAGAGGCCAAGTTTTGCTTACTTAATAGCCACGTTACGACTTTTACAATGCAGCAGTAGGTATACCTACTACCAACACGGTGCCACAGTGGTAAAGTTGCAGTCTCGTCGATCTTGAAAGTTTAGCAGAGTTGGCCATGGTTGGTAGTCGGATGGGTGGCCGCTCGACTATTATTCTATTTGCTTGCGTTGGTGATTTTTTAAATCGATTTACTTCTTTCTTCTTCTTTATAAATAGAGACAGAGAAAATCTGTATCATATTTATAGATAGAGAAACTGCAGCATACTACTGTGTGCATATAAGAGGGAGGGAAACAAGATAAACAGATCCCCTGCCTGTGGTGCAGTCAGCGCTGGTATATGTACAGATAATAAATAAGTTTACATAAGTGCATACATATACAGGTAATTTTGTCGTAACTTGCTCACATCGACTTAAAAAATTGTTAAAAAGAAATTGGTTGAAAAAAAATTTTTCATTGTATCTCTAATGTACACAACATTAGTAACGAATATCCAAAGAGATGCAACTACAAAATTAACTGGTCAAAAGTTATACGAAATTTTATAAAAGTCAGTTGTCATCAATTTCAAAATAATTGTTTCTCTTTCTAACACGTGAAGCTAAACTTCTCCAATAGTTTGAGTATCCTTATGGGGCTTAAATAAAAGCTTGGGTCAAGACCTATCGATTAAAATAAAGTTTTGTTTGATTTTGTGCCTCCATTTAAAAGTTACAGCTGTTTTAATTAGAGCGTTAATATGGCTAATAATGTGATTTTGGATAAAATTTAGTACTTTTTATAAAATCACTGTATTTTTCTATTCAGAGCATAGAATTTGAAGATTTGTGTTTGAATGATTGCGACTATGTTTTTTTTTTTTTCATTTGAGCTTAGATTAAGCCACCTAATAGACTGAACCATTTAGCTACCAACATTAGAAGTAGCACCACTGTTTTTGCCGTTATGTAGCGAAAGAAGGCGACTTGGATGAAACCCCGAGACACGTGTCTCGTCTTCTAGCCCAAAAGTGATGAAAAAAAAGTTTGGCTGGGATTGGTTGCTCTGAAACGAAAAAAACGGCACTTTGAGGTGAGGTAGGGTCGGAATGGAGAAGTTCGGAATGGAATTTTCAATGTTTGTAGTGCTCGTACGACTTATGGATGTATTAAAATGACTTGTCCATCCATACTTTACTTACTAGCCTCAAATGCGATAAGAAACTGTACTTTGCATACCTGTACACGCATCCCGAGTGGTTGTTCCATGGGAGGTTGGAATGGAAACAAAATGTTTGTACGCACGAAATACGCAAGTAGAAGATCTTGGCTATTCAAAACGTAACAACTTCCGGCACTACTGTCGTGAAAGTTGGTTAGTTTTAGTCCTATTCTTTAAAAAGTGACCATTAGTTAGTATTTCTAATACAAAAAGTTATTAGTTTGAACTGGTTTTTGTTGAAACCGTTATTATGGTGTAAATATGCGGGACAAAATGTATGCAGTGAAAACTAACTAGTATTTGTCAATTTTTGGTAAGGCTAAGGTACAAATCCTATTCCCAATAACTGAAGTAAATAATGCTTACACGCCTAAGTGGCAGATAAGCCTTATTTTTTACCGGTAAAAGTTTTTATGAGTGAAATTGAGTTATGGACATGGGTCAGAATGGAGAATTCGACTCTAAATCATCGATTATCTTAATGAAGAAATTAATATATCGGTATTAGACAATATGTCAAGTGAAGCTGACAGCATTTAAAACAATTTAACGTTTTTAAAGTTTTGGATTTCATTATGGCATGTATGTGCAAGTACTGGACACAATCTGAGCAAATTACGGTAGAATCACCCATATATGTGCATGGCAGCGTTCGCTTGCTCACTTGTTTCGTGGGTTACCTTTCCATGTAAGGTGTGCCTAAAAAAGTTTTACTTTAAAAAGGTTACTTGCGGATATATGCGCATGTGTGTGCGTGTGTGTGCGCGTGTGTAAATGTATATAAGTATATCAAGCTTAAATGTTTGGGGTGATTGCAGTTTAAAAATCATGGCACAGGCAAACTCACGTGGGCTAATAAGAACAGTTGTCGTTTACAACAAACTACCTGCTGACAGGTACTAACAGTGACGACTTGAGTGACGCTAGTGTAAAGACGCTGTTTTTGGGACGTTCTCATCCCTGGTGGCTGTTGTGTTATAAAGCAACATCAACTCCAGTCAGCTGGCTTTTCTGCTGACCAAGTCGTAGAACTGCCTATCACCGTTAATTCCTATTAAAAGGTTATTTATTATCACTTGGCTCGAAAATACAAAAGTAGAAGTTTACTTAATTACCTTTTTTTGTTTTAGATAAATGATGCTTTAATTAACGGCAAAGATTCAAAGAAAGATGTGCAGGGGTTCATCTTAAAATATATAACATACTACATTCCACATGAAAAAGTTTCATTCGAACCTCATAGCCACTTTCTAATGTATAAACAATACAATCACAATAATTCTTACATGCGCTAAGAGAAAATAAAAATTGTATTTCCAAGTGGTTGTCGTATTAAATTTTAACGTTACATAACTTAGTTATACAGAACTAATAGTTTTTAAGTTACAAGTTTTTGAACTCAGTAATAAAAATGACACAGTTTTAAAGAACTTATACGTTACTATTGCAAATCAAAGTAAGTTGAAAAATAAGTCTTGATTTTATGATGTATCTCGGACAAAAGATATACAAAACAATAATGGTTGGATACCTACTCTCTAATTATTAAAAAAAGAAATAATAATACACAATTATTGGAGAGTTCTCTTATTTACTAATCGAATATGTTAGCAAATATGAATAAAAGGGTAATAAAAATAATGTTGATTTACTGATGTATAATTAAATAAGACTTTGTTTAGTCATCCCTGGGCATTTGCTGTACATGACTTACAACATAATAAATGCTGAGCGATAAAAGCAGCAAATGTTTTGTTAGGTAATCTTTTGCATAGTACTAATTCCAATACGATTATTATTTGGTTGGAAGTGGATATTGTAAAAAAAAGTAAACTGAAAGCTTTCAATGGGATAAAAGATTGATCAGAAGATTTAACTAATATATTTTATACTCTTATAATAGATAATTACCCTTCAAACAAACCCAAATGACTAAATTTAATTTGCTTTTATGACTTTGCTGAATGGTATGAGATTTTAAACAAATAAATCAGTTTTTCAAGCCACAAATTATGTACTATCAAATGGTTCGTTTCGTAAAAACCAAAAAAAAACCTTATCTAATTAATCACTATTACTTTAATGTACATAATCAGACAAAATTTTATTTCCATGCATTTTTCTTACAATTTAAGCCTTAGAGGGTATAGATAAGCTGGAAGACTCTAAAGAAACGTATATTTTACCTTTTCAAAAACAACAAAATAAATGAGCACAAGCAATGAAGCATCATGGTAAATGTGTGGTTATACAAAAATCCGTGGAAAATATGGATAAATTGGTTCTCTATCAACTGGGAAAAACTTAATTTAATACGTCAAAAAACTTAGCTTACTTACAAGATGGTTGCGTATCTATTATAGTAAAAAGTTTTTTTAATAATGTAAAAAAAGTAAAACTAAAAAACTTGATTTCAGAATAAGTATTACTGTAGTATACTAAACAACTATACAACTAAATATATATGAAAAAACTAATAAAGGTAGTAAAAAAAAAAATTGACATTAAAATAAATACAATACCTACATGGAAACATAGATAAAAAGAAGTTAAAGGTGATAAATAGAGTATTTTACCACGATACTAAATTGAAAGATGATTACACAAACATATTACAACAAAAAAGCCAGCAGCTTCATATTAATAAAAGATGTTGTCAAGAAACAATAATTAAGAGGTGTCAAAGATGTTTATATTTTATTTTGAAAACAACTTTGAGTTTTTTATACCTTAAATGAATTAAAAAAAAAAATTTACACCAACAAAACCAGTACATTGGTGCACAGTGTTTGGAAAATGTTTGTTTAACAATTCTGCTATAGTTAATACCTAATACCATAAGTTATACTCCACTATTTATATAATAGGTTGACATAAAAATTCAAAAAAAAACATTAAAATCTGCATACAAAGGTTACTTAAAAATTAAGGTCAAACAAGCTTGACGTAATTTGAATTGAACAGAAAAAAAATGTAAATACAATATTCTACAGATAAAGGTGTCCCAAAAAAATCTTATACTTGATAAGTGGTACAAACTTTTATATTTAAGTTTGTAAAAAATAGATCTACTAACAAATTCCACAAAAAAGTGATAAATTCTAAATTAAGAAACTAACTATCAATGAAAGTAAAAGATAAGGTGAGTTTAATGGGTTTTGGATCTATTAAAAGGAGACTAACTACTTAATATAGTAATACAAGTAAGTAAAGACTGCAAAAATTCCAAGTGTTTTAGTTTATATGTTTTTCACGCTCCTTTTCTTAACATACTTAACTGAATAAAATTTTAAAAAGTGATACAAAATCAGCAAAAAATGTATATTTTATTGACACGTTGAATGGTTTTTACATGTGTCAAATTATTTACCATTAAAACTCATATTTTTATTAAAGTATCTTAAAAAGTAAAAAGTTTTTTAATAAAATGAAGCGTATGAAATCTGATAGGATATGTTGGTTCATTTTGTTGCTACATAAAATTGCTATTATTCACTAATTATATTAAAATATTTAAAAAAATATTTTCATTAAAATACGCGTTACCATAGTTTCATTTTTGTACTAAGGCTTTTCAATACACATTATTTTTGAAGCCTATAAATATATTTTCGATGCTTATACTGAGTGTAGATGCCATAGATAATGAACAATCAATACTATTTTATGTATACATAACAACATTTTGATATCATAAAATGAGCATTGTAAATTAGAAGTAGTTAATTTCAGTATTCTTACTTTTAGTTAATAGACGGTCCTTAAATATTTATTCAGTAACTCAACGAAACTCTAAAATAATATGTACCTTTATGAATTCAAAACAATTAGTCAGCTTTTTTAAAGTACTACCTCCCTGGGTCAACAAGTTACACAAAAAAATCATGATGTTAAACATAACAGTAGTAATGATAATAGTAAAAACAATAATAATTTTAGTAAAAACAACAATGTTAACATTAATAATGATAGTAATTGTTACTAGTATAAATGTATGGGTACGTAGTCAGAAAATGAAATTTTTAATACTATAACTCTTATTGTTAAGTACGAACACGTTTATTCTCACTATCTGAAGTAAACGCTATCTTTAGTTTTTACAATAAAGAACACAATCGTAAGCTGAACTGGAATAAAGCAAGATCGAATCAAGTAAGTAAAAACAAAAGCAAGAAGTTGCTATTGACAGACTGACCGCACCCAAATAAATCAAGCTAAATGTTTTTGCTGCTTCAGTACAGCGTCGCAGCGTGTCGACTCCTTGCTACTATGCATGCTCTGAAATAAGGTTACGAGTGCCAAATATACATATCTCATACTCCTTCGCATTGGCATCCTAATTAAACAAAATAATGTAAATTGAAAAGACGTTAATTTATTAAAAATAGTTCAAATGAATAATCAGCTGAAGATGAAGATCATGTCATTTCTGGATCACTCATTCAATTGGTTCAGACGATCTAAAACATACAAAAAGAAACATTAATTTGCATGCCCATTGTCATTATATATCTATTTTCAACTTAATAACTTGACTTTCTCAGATTCAAATTTTACTACTACGCAACTCATTACTTATTAATATACAAAATTTAAACATCGCCACACATTTAGCTTCACACGTTAAGATAACTACGTAATTTTGTTTTCTTGTCCCGAAACAACTGTATCCCCATATAACCTTAAAAGATATCTACCCTTTGTGATTAAGTCCTTACGGTCTGCCAAACTCGCGCCTGAATAGGCTTCCAATCAATCTTCGTAGCCTTTGTAAGTTATTTCTAGAGTCCTGGTGTATTGCAGATATTGAAATACCTGCTTGACCATTTTTCAATCGTCTTCCGTTGTGCAGATTCGATGTCGACTCAGCATATTCACAGAGTATAAGATATCTGGTCCAATTGTATTGGCCAAATACAGAGAGCTGACAACTGTCTCTCCGAATGGCACATTTTCTCTTGCTTTGTTGTATCAAACTTTTCAGCATCTTTAAAATTTTCTCCATCTTTTCTTTGTTTACTTCGAATGTCATTTGTCACCAGTGGGGACCTTTTGGGTTCAACTTCTTAAATCTAAATATTTCTAGCATTCTATTGATGCATGGTGTCTGTGTAAGTGTAGTTGTTCCACATTTTCTATCTTTTTCTACTATGATACCTAGAAAAGTGCCAACCTCAACAAGATCTGATATCTCAAAGTCAGAGTCCAGACCATCCTTAATTTTCTTTAGTTTACTTATAGAATAACTTGCTATCATAATATCATCTACATATGGAATCTAAATTAAAAGGTTAACTTTTTGTCTCTGTGCGTAAAGGCAAGATTCACTGGTGTTTTTGTAATACTAGTTTTGGTGCCTCCACACGGAAGAACTAGTTCCATTTCTTTAAGCTAATCTGAAGTCTATAAAGTGCTTTTTCTAAATTACATAGTTAATTTTTCTTAAGATTATCTTCGTCGAGCACACCTTCACAAATCTCCATATATATATATATATATATACTTCTTCCTTGATTTAACGATTCATTAATGCTATCTTGATATTCAGCTAAAAAGTTTTTAGATTAAATTTATGAATAGTTGGTATCATCTATCAACTTAGATACAGAAGCATAAATCTCTTGGAAGTCAAATTTGTTACTATTTTTTAATCCGCGAATTACCAGCCTCACTTTAAACTTCATGGTTTCCATCTTTGTTTATATTCTTATCTTCTTTTTCAGGACTCGTCTGGAATCTATGATTTCCAGCTTACTTTCTTTAATATCTATAGTTGGTCTATCTACAATTTTCCATACTTGATTTTATGCTTGGATTTCAATTCTTCATCAACTGCTCTAAAGTTTTTTTGAACAAGCTTTTTATTCTTCTTTTGTTATTCTCATTGTTTTCGACTCCTTGTTCTTCCTCTGTTTCTAATAATACTTCAAGACTATCTTTACCAAACCGAATCGACCATTTATACTGTTTAATATCTATCTTATCATTATTTTAGTTTGCTATTTTGTCTTTTTCCTAGAGATTTCTAAATACAAGTCTTTAATGTAATTTTATATCCAGAATCTCATAACATTTTCTATCCTTAGGTCTTAAGGAAATGTAGCTGGTAGTGATATAGCCAACCAGTACTACTTATTTACCTTGTAGGCTGAATTTGGTTTCAGTTTTCCTTTGTATTTTAATTAATACCACATAACCAAGTCATATTTTATTCATATCTATCTTTAGATTAAATTTTGCAATGCCTTAAGATATTCCGCTGATAAATCCCAAATCGTGTGTGTCAGAGCATGGCTCTGTTATTTTTTAAAAATATTTTTTATCTTTATGTGAAGGGACTTAGAGCATCTAAAGTTCCAGCAATCATAAGTTCGTTACTATCACTAACTTGTCTATCTTTAATGGTTTTTTCAAACTTATTTTGCTGAGTGGTATCCAAACAATTGCTTTCAGGTCCATTGTTTGCAATAACAGGGCAGCTGTTACTTTATTTGGTGCTGCTGAACCCTCTTGGTCATCGACACAGAGGTACTTTCTATCATTAGGCAATCTTTATCTTCTTTACACTTCTTGCCGTTGCCTGTACTCTGGCAATCTTGCACTAGTTCCACTATGCAATAAAGACTTTATAGGCAACAGAAATCAACATCCCGTTAAAGCGTGAGGAAAATAAATCTATGTTAGTGTTGTCTAAAGAGATACACAGGCCTCTATCAACAAGCTGACGAAGTGGCATCAAGGTTCCAGCGAGCATCTCTATTTAAGAACATTTCGTTTTTGTTATAACGACCCAAAACCCACCTTTCTCCCTCTGCTCTTAAGTCCATGGAGGAATTTTTTTTTATTCGCACATTTATACAAGTTTTTTAAAAAAAATTTCTGGGTTTTCTCCATTCACGTAAAACAAAGTTTCGGGTCCACAACCAACATACTACTCCATGCCTTTAACATAAGCAATTCCACACTGTTTTTACTTCTTTTATACTTGACATAAATATTTATAGGACAAGCCATTCTCGCTTTGAAACAGTTTATTAGAATCTGTAATTTTTACATGTGGTACTTTTTCAACAATCGTATAGTGAAAGCAACCTCATTTCTCACCTTGAAGAAATTTTTGAGTTTTACTTACAAGTTCGAAATCTATCAAAATCAATTTGAACTTTATCTTAGTCCATCGGAGAATCTGCAAAATTAAGTATCACTTTGCTTTGCGGGATCGAATCAAATAGTGTAAATTTCATTGTGTATTTAATACGCATTCTTCTGTATATCACTTCTTTTTATATCGTTTATTTTTGCACGATTAACATGAGATAGGTAATAAGGTACACTCTGTTACAATAATTTAAAAATAATCTACCTTGAACAAAATTTAAGATCTGCTCTTTATCTTCAATCAACTTTTAAATCTCCTTAATATATTTTCCATAGGCTCTTTTAGTCAGTTCTATCTTAAGATTGTAATTTGCGCCCATCATTTCCTTATGCAAACTATCTATCTGTTTCTCTAAGCTATATTTTCTATCCTTCAGATAGTGTGCTGTCTATAAGTCATACAGTAATCGAATTTTTTTTTTTTTTTTTTTTTCATTTGCTATCAAGGTTTTTTATTCAAAATCAAATTGATCTTTCTATTTTTCAAAACGTAAGTTTTCTATCTCGTTAAAATATTCTTGTATCAATCAAACCTACCTTTTTATTAAATTTATTAAATCCTTAATTGGCTGTTTTCAGCTAAAATATCCATCAAATCTATCTTGTTAATCACCAATCTTTATCATGGTATCAATTAAATATGAATTCTTACTTTTTAAATCTGTAAGCTTATTGTTAGGATAGGTATTGGTGAAATTTCTCTTACCGTTTCTTAAATCTTTAGTCTTGTATTTAGATAAGGTATCAATTTAATAATTTTTCTTTCTCTCAAATCTTTATTCTTGTCTTTAGATGAGATATTAATAAAATCTTTTTTTTCATTTTTCAAATTTTTTATTTGCCATCTTGTTAAGGGTTCCCTATGTTTATGTCTATATTTAAATCCTTGTTTGCACGTTACTTACTGTTTTGAAATATTCAATCTTTAATCTATCTAACAAACCTTTAACTAGAATGTGCTGCTAATGTTTAGGGATTGTGTAAGTTACACCACCACACTTTTTTATTAGATGAAACAGTTCTTCTCCATCGTAATCGTTACGCGTATTTTCTATTGTAACTTAGATCAAGTTACATATACTATTTTTCAGTAACCAGTCGAACACAAGCTGTGTCATCAGAAAACATGAGCAAGCACGCATACACGAGCGCAATGCATGCGCACCACCCATGGGACGAGATACAGCAGATGACTTGAGCATGCGAACGCAACATGTTTAAAATCATTCACAAAAACAGCACAGTTCCAACGTGATCTAACACAATCATATGTATAATGAGGGCAGAATAATAATGTTTCTAAGATATGACACACTATCGTAAGATGACAACAATGCTGCGTCTTCATTGCTTGTCACCATCACTTCGTTAAATTTTTCTATGTTCTTCTTCATTCTTTTATATACTTCTGACAGCGTATCCAGTGACTTCATATTAAAAATATATTCTGCCTATTATTGCGATGTGCTAATGCACATTATACCAAAATCGAAAATTTTAAATTCCTGAATTTTGGTTTGAGTCATCATTTACTTTTAGACTGAGCATGAAAATTCACGCGAAAGGATCGAGGCCACACTGTATGGAGACTTTAAAAGTTAAACAAAAGTCTATCTAAGATGGCTGCTCTGTGCACGCCATCAGATATCAAGCTTGCCAAAAGTTATTCACAAGCCCAGCCTGATAAAATACAAGTCATGGCCAATACGAGAGTTCCTCTCCTTACCTTAAGGCGTCTTTCTCAGCGGTAGCTATAGCTGTAGCAGCTAGAAGAAAATTCTCGTTTCCCAATGCAAACCTGCCTCGCGCAAAAAAAAACACTTGCTGGCTGTTAAACTTTGAAAATTACCGAGTACTGGCTTTATATTATTATGAAACTTTTCACGTATCCTATGTTCTAATATATTTATCATGTCTGTAATATCCATCATTACCAGTCTTGAACTATTTCAGTTTTGAAACAACGAAAGACAAAACTTATTATGTCAACTTATTGGCCGACAAAGACACTATAGTATCATTATTAGTTACTTACTTCCTTTCTTCTTTATGTTTTTTACAATTTTTCTCACCCTGCCAGTTATCATCTTCTTAATCTGCTTGGTCTTACCGGTGGATAATGCTACCCTCGACGCCACCTTGTCGATGGCCTGTAAGAAGAAGAGGCCAAATATAATACGGTGAGCAAAAACAACGCGAGAAAACGCGAGATCGTCTCAATCACAGAGAAAAATTGGAGGCTAGAAAGGTCTTACATTCCAATTTATACAACAATTCTAAAGTCCCATTACCTGTGAGCAGTATCAACGTATGGGTTTATGATCAGACAGTAAAATGTACAACACTATCACTCTTATTGCAAAATACGAACACGCTCATTCTTATTATTTTAAGTATAAGCTATCTTTAGTCTTTACAGTCAAAAATACAAACGTGAGCTGAACTGAAACAAAGCAAAATGTAATTAAATAATGATATACGAAAGCAAGGAGTGTGTAAAGTGTTGGATATTTAAGTACTTTTGATATCGTAAGGTTATGTAAAGTAGTCCGCTGACTACTGCTCGTAAGTAAGAGAGAATAAGATGATATGTGTGTACTTGTATAAATGTATATGCACGCAAGCATGTGAGACTTCTAGGCTCTTGCGCTCCGAGAGCCAGTTCACGTCTGCTCTCAAAGCTATACGCATCGTTATGAGTCGCCTTAGTTTCCCTTTGATAACTTTTTATAGATTCTAAGCGTTATATATTTTCTTATTTTTGAAGTGTAAAGAGAAGTTAATTAAAATTAAATAAATTGGTTTCCGTTAAACTTGGTTTTCAGTGTTTTAATAAAGTGAGAGACGACTTGGTCATTGTTGCAAACTCTCTCATCTTCTCTCCCTCCCTTGCTACGTATCCGGTGATAATAAGGATTTAAATCATACAGTTCATTAACTAACGTTTATCTTCAACATATAGACAGACTGTTCAAACGAGAATAAAGTAAGCTATACGTTGTTTGTTGCTGCAGTGCAGCACCGCAGAGTTTTAACTTCTTACTACTACGCATGTGCTGGAATTTTAGTTACAAGAGCCAAATATTTATTTCACAGTTATAAAATTGCCATTCACATCAGAATCTCATGTTTATGTTAATGTTCATAATGAGCTTCTTTATCAGCCATACAATATCTGTTAAACTTAATTCTCGAATCGTCATTCCAAATTCATTACTAAAGATCAAAAATCATAAGCCAATAATTACTTAACTATTCAGCCTGCCTCTCTTAGACTTTGAGTAGAAGAAAAAGTCTTGATGTCTAAGCTTTTTGAGTATTACATATAACATCTTAATATGTATTGAAGGGCTAGAAAAATAGCATGGAATAAGGGGGAAAAAAAGCTAGATGAAATTTTAATGCAAACAATTTAAACTTTTTAATAAAAAATGATTAATTATTTCCTGTTCACATAGTTTCTTTTGTGGATTCATAATATCATACAGTCCATTTACTAACGTTGATCTTCAACATTAGTCCTTCGAGCCAGATCTGTAGTGGTAGAGCGGGGCAAGTCACCTTAGTTAAACATCTCTTTTCGTCATTTTACTTAGTTATGTGTCGTGCAGCAGCCATTTTGAGTTGGTTTTAAAGCACATACTTTGGCTATCTTTGACTTCTGCAACTTGTCACTCTCTTCCTAGCTCTATTATAGTAGATCGGTGCGTGCTGGGTACCTTGTGTTGTTGTTTTGCTTTCGCTCGCTTGCTTTGTGTTAAGCATACGTATAGGTTAACGTATCAGTTTCAGTCTTTGTATCCCAGTAAAGAGTACACGTAATAATTGATTTGGAAGAGATATACAGGTGCATAGTACATCTCAAGCACTCGTTACCTCTCTCTTACTTACACTACTCTATATAATAGTATCAGTAAATCTTGTATTAGAGTATAGCGTTGCGTTACCTTTGTCTTTGAATTGGATTGTATCAAGCTTGCAGACGTGAACTCACCAGCGGAGAACTGTTTTTTTCCTATTAAATAACTATTATTGACTGATATACGTGAAATAATATACAATCATCGCATTGACTGTCGCATTATCTGCCTTTGTACGAAGCCATCGTAAGCTGTGTCTTCGCTTGTCGCCACCTCAAGGGGTCTTGCCTGTTGACGGACGCTCAAGTTTGCTTGTCATCACACTAGATAAGTTCTTAGTCAGCTACTGAGTTAGAGGATGTCCAAATATGATAGTTAAATGTATCACTTTAGTTTGCATACTGTTGCGATCATTGCATCTCGAATTAAAATAATCTAGCACTGTTGTAAGGTACTTGGTTTCATTTTAGATTAAGTCGTGGATGGTTTACTGAGTGAAACCGATCATCTCTGTCAGGAAATACTTATCACTGCCTCATATGTGTTGAAACAGGATATATAATTAATTTTCTTGTAGTTTATTGTTTATGTAATTTATTTCCCTATGGTTATATAGCCTACTTTGAATCTTGGCTCAATTCTCTCTAATTTAGCTCTTGCTTCTGAGTCGAGCTCTTAACAATTTTAGTTGAGACTGATTAGTTATATTTTAGTCAGAAAACATGGAAGCTCTCTACAATGAGCAGCTTAAACGCCACAAGAGAATTGTTAATTCTTTCGATACTTTTAAGAAGCTCGGTAAAGCTAAAATGACAAAAGGGAAAATTCGTTTGTATTTGGAAGCAGTGAAATTTTACCTTTCTAACTTAAAGTTAGCTCATTCGAAAATTCTTAATTTAGATGAATTAGATAAAACCCACAAGTATTTCACTTCAGAGTTGTATGATATCTCTATCGATACTTATTTTAACGTAAAGAGAGACTTTTTAGAATTTGTTGGATCGTTTCCACCAGATTCTAACCTTCCTCCCCCCTCCTTGCTCCTCCAGCTCCTATTCCGGTTGCTGGAGCAAATTTTTCACTTCGAAAAACTAAATTGCCTAAGTTTTCTGAAAATAACTCTGAATGGGAAAAATTTCGTGATCTGCTTAGGGCTTTAGTTCACCGAAGAAAAGATGTTCCAGCGATCATTAAATTTCCCCACTTGACAGCAAATCCGTCTGAAGAAGCGCTTAGTTAAATTTAAAGTATTGCCGTCACTGAACAGCAATATCAGAATTCTTGAGATACTCTCGTTAACACTTTTGATAGTCAGCGTCGTCTTTTTCACTCTTTAACTTCGATAATCCTCTGTTCTAAACCTATGAAACTTTATTCTTGTGCTGAATTGAAGCGCATACAATAGGATATCGTTAGCTCAATTGATTCGTTAGTTACTTTAGGTAGAGACTTAGGCTCCACTGATTATTACATCGCCTGGATAATTGATGGACTTGATAATAACATGGAACGAAATTGGCAACGGACCTTAAGTAATTCTACTGCCGCACCCACTCTAAACCAAGTTAGAGATTTTATTAAGTCAGAAATCATTAAATTAGAGTCATTTAATGTTAAGGCTCAGATCTGTGCCTCTAAAAGAAATAGCTTAAAGGGATCTTCTCACGTTACTGAATTAAAATTGTCATCTTGTCCTGATTTTCAAAGTAATTATCCTCTTTATCAGTGCCCTTCTTTCAAGTCCAAGCTGTGGAATGAAAAAAGAGATCTGATTTTCAAATCTCGTTTATGTTTGAATTGCTTAGGACACAACTTGGCTAAAGATTTTAAGTCTAATCGATCCTGCATTATCTATAGCAAGAAGCATCACTCATTATTACACAGTGATCTCTTCGAACCAAAGGTTGACTCATCGGATTCTTCTAATTATTGTGCTGATTTTAAAGATTGTGAGTCCACCGATGATGAAGAGTCCACTCATCACACTCACACTCTTTGCTCTAAGGGTCTTGGAGTTTTGCTAGCTACTGCTAGAGCTTACGTCATTAGACCTACTGGTGTTAGACTGCTAGCTAAAGCTCTGATTGACCAAGCTTTGCAGATTTCGATAATCTCTCGTTCGTTGTGTGACTTACTAAACCTTAAAAAGGAGAAAAGTAACATGAAGCTCAATAGAACTGGTAGAGTTTCCGTTGATTCTTCTAAAAGTAAGATCCACTTTAAAATGCAACCTTGATTAGAGTCTTTGATTGAGTTTAAGGGAGATGCTTTAGTCCTCAATAAGGTTTTTTCCTACCAAACACCGTTGATTAAGGATGATTGCAGTTTTCGCCATTTAATTGGTGTAGACCTAGCTGATCTTGAAATCACAAGGTTGGATAAAATTGACCTACTTTTAAGAGTTGATATTCATGCAATTATTTTAAAAAACGGTGTTAGTAAGGGTCGATTTGACGATCCCATTGCCATTGCTACTTCTTTGGGATGGCTCATATCTGGCTCCGTAGCGAAACATTCAGCTAATTTAACTGTTCGCTCACAATATCGTACATTGGATGTTGAGCTTAATCAGTTAGTACGAAGATTTTGGGAAACGGAGGAAGTACCTCGCCCCAAGTCTATCTCTATCCCACGTTGGAACTTTTATCCTCCTAAGTTTATTTTGGAGTTTCGTTTTAAAGTTTATCGTCTCATGCTTTATCGACAATCGTCAAAGTACACAACAGTGTCTAATCTTTACCTTTCTCGATTGCAAACTCATAGTCCTCTTGAGACCAAAAGCCTTGTTTTAAGTTCAGATGAGTTGGAAAATGCTGAGTTTATTTCCATTCAGTATCATCGAATGTTGTATTTTAAACTAGAATATGAGATCTTTGAAAATACTCTGGACCTAATTAACCAAGAAAGCGATACTGTCGTCACTCTACCTTGAAATAGTCCTCCCCTTTTACTCAAACCAGTATAAATTCATTCATTACTTCGAGCAGGGGGTAGAATAAGTCGATCGTGTCTCACCAACTTTAGCAAACATTCCATCATCTTGCAACTGGTGATCACTTTGTTAACCTTATAATACGTAAATATCATCTTCTCACGCTTTATAAAGGTACGCAACTCACTCTCAATACATTGAGAGATAAGTTTTAGGTACTTCGAGGTAGGCGATCTGTTCGTTCTATCATTTCTCGCTGTTTCACGTTCAGAAGTATTACCTGGCAGAGATGGTTTGGTCCACGTTGTTAAACTTTACTTAGCTCTTGCGACTCTCGAGCAGCCAGTGACTAAACTTATTCTCTTGCGTGTGAATAATGAAAGATTTGTAAAAGAGAAGGCGCTCTCTTATGGTAGTACGTAGGCCTTTATTTTTGAAAATTTGATGAATTTGCGTTTAATTTAATTAGTTATAAAGCTAGTGACCCATTGTTGTTTATTTTACTTTATATTCCTTTGAGCTGCTATTGTAATAATTGAAATTTTTAATTATTGTTTGATCAATTTCTATAGTTGATATCAAAGACTTTCAATTTTTCTTGTTGTTATCTGTTTCTGATAGTCAAGTACTTTCACGATCGTAAGCTTATTAAAGGAGTCCGCTGACTACTGCTCGCGAACAGGACAGAATAAGATAATATGTGTGTACTTGTATAAATGTATGAGCACGCATGCATGTAAGAATTCTAGGCTCTTGCACTCCGAGAGCCAGTTCACGTCTGCTCTTTAAGCTATACGCATTGTTATGAGTCGCTTTAGTTTCCCTTTGATAACTTTTTATAAATTCTAAAAGTTTTTAATATTTTTATTTTTTTGTAATGTAAAAAGGAGTTAATTAGTATTAAATAAATTTGTTTTCGTTAAACTTAGTGTTCAGTGTTCTAATAAAGTGAGAGACGACTTGGTCATTGCTACAAACTTTCTCATCTTCCCTATTTTCCTTGCTACGTATCCAGTAATAATTAAAATTAAAATCATACAGTCCATTCACTAACGTCAATCTTCAACATATAAACAGACTCATCGCACGAGGATAAAGCAAGCTATAGTTTTTCGTTGCTGCAGTGCAGCGTCACAGAGTTTCAACTGCTTACTACTACGCATACGCTGGAATTTTATTTACAAGAGCCAAATATATATTTCACAGTTATAAAACTTCCTTTTACGTCAGAATCTCATGTTTATGTTCATGTTAATATTGAGCTTCTTTAGCAACCATACGATATTTGTTAAACTTAATTGTTGAATCGTCATTTCAAATTTGTTAATAAAGATTAAAAATCATAAGCAAATGATTACTTAACTATTAAGCCTGCCTCTTTAAGACTTTGAGTAGAAGAAAAAGTCTTGATGTCTAAGCTTTTTGAGTATTACGTATAACATCTTAATATGTATTGAAAGGCTAGAAAAATGGCCTGGAATAAGGGGGAAAAAAGCTAGATCGATTCTTACTGCAAACAATTTAAGCTTTTTATAAAAAATAATTATTTATTTTCTGCTCTCATAGTTTTCTTTGTGCATTTATAATATTCATCTCAAAGTACGTACAAGCATCGTCAAAATCTATAACCATCTTGTGATAAAATAATACTTAGTATTCTTAAGGAAAAAAAAATTCTTAGCCAGTAGGAAAAACATAGAGTAATAAAAAAAAACTTTGTGAAGTCTACGACAGTATATTTACTATATAAATTCATAAAGACAAAAGAAAATTTAAGATAACTCATAGATAAATCACTGCATATATCATACCGTTATTGTTTCCGAGAAACCAAAAAACCATTAGCCCAAGCATGCACAAAAGAGCGATTAGCAGTACAAAATTAACAGTACCAGTGCATGAACAGGAATCCCTAATCTCATGTCCAGGTATCTGTGACTCCATTGAACTAGAAAGTAATAACGAATTCTCTGAGCAGCCTTTATCGTCATCTGAAAGGTAAGTTATTGGAATGATTAAATTGTAAAAACATTAAAGGCACGTGTGTCGATTCTTAATTAACACAATAATTCCATTTGTAAGACATGACAGAAATACTTAAAAGGCTTGCTAGAGCTTACAGTAATGATTTTGTACAGAAAATTTTATTTGTTAAGATCTGCCATTCTTGTATTTAAATGTATTTTTTTATGTATGGTTTATTATTTTCGGAAAAAAAATAAAAAATACTAAACGCTTTGATTTGTTTTCGTGATATTCATTGCTTTAACATTCGAAAGCAAATTAAGTATGTACTAAGCAATATTAAGAATACGTTATCGTGAAAAAGTAAAGTTAATTAAGTCTTAGCATGTAAAACTAATCTTAGTCCCTTGTATTACTTTTATGCAAATATACATATATATATATATATATGTGTGTGTGTATATATATATGATTTTTAAACTGAAAGGTTATTACATAATTTTGTATACTACATAATTCAATGTATATTACTTTACGTTGGAACATTTTGACCTTGTTACTATTTAATATGAATTACATGCTAACTAAAAAAACATTCTGATAAGTGACTTGCTTATTTACGCTGGTGTCCACAAACAAACACGTAAACGCGCAGTCCTGAAAATTTAATGCTTAGTTGTATGTACTTTTTGACAAATTTCTGATTTTTTTTCACTGTATCTTACATTCAAAGACATAATTAATCCTTATCTTGTGCTAAAATTTGCTTTGTATGGTGAAGTATGACGTATTAATATTAAACAGGTATGAAAATGTAACCTACCTATGTCTTCTACCTTCTTATATACATTGTTACCCCATACTTTTCTAGAAAAACATAGACTAAACTCACTTAACTATATTAAATTAAAAATTTACAAAACATTCAAGCTCTTCGTTGGTATTACCATTGTACAAACGATGATGTTTAACGATAGAGTATCGCGTGTTTGGCAGTGTGGCACATTACAAAGATGTGAAATGCCACGCTAGGTCACACACACTCCTTGCAGCTTGGCACGCCCTTCCTAGCGAGATGCACGGGCAAGCAGACGACGTATCATAGCTTAAATTTATTGTTAGAGCAACGAGTACATTGGAAAAAATCTTTCAACGTAAAAAAAGTTGTCAATTCAATAATAAAGGGACTATCTTGTAGAAAATTTAGCAATTTGGCTACTCCACTACATTTTAGGTGCTATTTTCTGATAGAACCTCCTTGCACGGGGCAGTTTTTTTGGCAAACCTTCTTTGGTTCTTTGAAAAGTTTTAAGGCTACCATTATTTTTTATATGAGTTTTGAATGTTACAATAAACATAAATTATAAATTCATAGCATTTACAGCAAAAATAATAAATTATTAAATCGCAAAACCATCAAATAAATTCGATCCATATAAAGTGATTTTTGTGTTTTTTAATAACCCATATACATACTCGAATATTTGGTAAACTGAAACTATTAATTTAAAAATGCAAAATTAACTGCAGTCAGTTTTGTATGTATTTTTTCAATTTGTAATATATAGTATAGCGGGAGCCACATCAATAAGAAAAAGTCTTTTAATAAATTAGCTGCAAAAAAACACTCAGTTGTGTCAGTATATTACTAATTTCATTGATGTTACTTATTCACATTTTCACTTCACTTCTCACTCAACCTGTTTATATAATTGTTTGTTTACCTAACTCCGTACATTGTTTGCAAAAAAATACTGTGGTACCTACCACTTTTACAAAATTATTACTTTTATCTCTCTAAAAAGTTAAAATAGTTGCCCAAGACAGATCAATTGGTCGTTTCTTATAGATACACTTTATTAACGCAATCTGACTTCATGCTCACCATAAAAAATAATTTTAATTATTTCTATAACACTAAGAAGTTATGCATTTACAAGATACAGTGTTTTATTATGGTACAGTATTATAAGAAATAATTGCAACTTTTCAAAAAAATTAACTTTTTTCTATTTACCTATTTACTATAAGACGTCAGCTAATAATGCGTGGTTCTTTTCTTAAGTGCGATTTTTGTCTTACAAGATCTAAATCAATTTTGTAAAATGCTTTATTAATAGATTAATAGTCAGTACCCAGAATTTAAAAGCAGCATTGATAAAGTGAAAACAAAATAGTTTTGCTGACTATCTAAAGTGTATAAAGTATTTGATTTAGTATCCAGTGGTATGGAAGCATTATGAGCTTAGTTAAAATAAAAGTAACGCCTTAGTGACCCGTTATTAGGACATTTGTTGATCAATGTTATATAATTTAAATACGATTAAGAAGCTAATACAACTCTTGACTCTGTGAATCACAAATTAAAGCTAATGAGTATTGAAGCAGACGTCGATAACGATTTAATTTTTTGTGAGTGATAGCAATAATAATTTTTTTATAAAGTGACTAAATTGCATAATCTTTACAGGATGTAAACATAAATTAACTGTATAAATTTCTTAATTTTTTAACAAAGATACATTATGGATACTGAAGTCTGAGTTATTAAGAGACTATCAAAGTCTTGTACATTAAAGAATTAGGTCTTTAACCTTTTCATTTAGTTAATAATTTTTTTTTTAATTAACTTACTAGAAGGACAACAAAAAGTGCTGCTTATTTTAAGGATTATTAATTATTGATTTTGATGTAATGATTCAAAGTTAAAATGGTGGTGCTTTATCGCGCGCGTTTTCTTAATCTCTAATAAACAATATCACACTTGCACTTGCGTGTTGTCACTCTTTTAGTGATCAAACAAGGGAAAGGAAAACGAGATAGAGCTTCTAAAACTTATAGGAGGCACTATGAACAGTCTGGGCTTGTTTATTCTGCGAAAATAAGTGGCCTTATTAATCAATTTCATGAACGCCTTGTTGCATCCAATTAGTTCGTCCAAGCTTTATTTACTTTATGCAATACTTATAAATATCTAATTACGAAAATCTAATTAAGTATATTAAAAAATATACGTAAACAATTTTTCTTAGAAAAAAAACCTCTATGGCATTACAAACGTTTTATTGACAAAATTGAGAATCAAAACTACACTGAATCAGAGAAACGTAAAAAAATCGTCACACACGTAGCCATACACGTTAGCACGGGTTAATGACACATTCTCACTTTTCTTACAAGTGTGATCACAGATGTAAGAGATTGTACAATATTCAACTCACAATGAGGCCACGTTAGTGGACCGATAAATACTAGGGATTTTTAATCTATTGTACGTTGGACAATGAAACTGTTGTGCAATAAGAAACAAAAAAAGAAGGTGCAAGGGAGCTCCACACGCTGTACGAGCTAGTCAACTTATATCGGTTAAGATCGGCTGAGCAGTTATCCTAAGTGATAGCAGCGCAGTGCCTATAGGTGCTGCCACCACGCTAAGTCTTTGGGTCCTAGCTCCTAACACACATACACACAGAAACGCATTTGTATATGCACGCAAGCACTGATATAAGGTAGAAAATTTGAATAACAGAGACACATTATATATAATATGTACATTATAAATGTTGTGACGCAACATTTCTTTCAACAAAGTGTTAAACTGTCAAAATTAATTTTTTTCTCCTAAGAATCTTGTTTGATTTTAAAAATTGCTGAGAGGTTTCAGCATTCTACAACTACACTTATTACATTCTATTGTAGGTAGCTTTAATTTTATGTCCATGCCACCTAGCAGACCCTACTTAACAAATGTAAAAAGCTAGCGTACTTTCGTTCAACTTTAAGCTTAATTATTAATATTGCTACTAATTTTTTTAAGACAAAAACTATACCGAAATCATCTAGAAAGTGTCAATAATCAGTTTAAAAAATTTCACGTTTGCTGGAAACTTCAATCAAGAAAAAGTTTACTTTAACAGCCTTTAAGGTTCACAATAGTTTCAATCATACTAAAAGTTGCAAGAGGGCCAATTGGAAGTAACTCTTGAAATGCATCTAATAAATACAATTTTAGGCGTTAAGAAATGGATGCAGAGCTTTTATAAAGATCAGAACAGTATCGTCAAAATCGAAAAGGAAAGAATTTGTTGCAAGAGATCAGCTTTTGATTGTATCGTCACAGTAATCTTTTAAATCTTTCAGATTTTTGAATAGGTACAGTATGTATGTGTATTTTTGTGACAGTAAAAAATGTAGATAGTTAGCACCTGGACTTTATTGTTCTAATAATAAAGCGATGAGATAAAAAAAACAACTTATTTTTAATTGTACAGTTTGTGTGAGTTTTAAGTGTTAACAGCTTAAAAAAATAGCCCTTTTCGTAGATTACACGGGAAAAACTAAAAATCAACGGTTTTTTAGGGGCAATGACTTTTTTATGGCATAAAGAATGCCTGGTAGATATTAGCATAATTATATTTTTTTTTACTTTTAACAGCTTATTCTTTGACTTAATAAACTATATGGATTAGGAGCAAATATATCTTTAATAAGAAAAATTTTGTTCTAGGAAGTGTCAGGAATAGAAATAAAATTTTTATCTGAACACGTTGACCATTACATGTCATTATACAACGGTGCTCCATTTAGTGAGTCTCAGGCAAAGATGAGACGAGGGAGGGGGACGCTAGTCATTTATAATTTTTAAACTTGTTAGTACCGTTTAAAAGTTCTTATTAATTCTAGTAAAGCTAACAGAGTTATAAAAGTATCAGGACGAAATTCCTTACAGGTGACGACATATATTTTTTAATGTCTATTTGGACAACAAACGTCCCTACGAAATAACTCCAATTTTAAAAGGTCGAATCATTTAAAAAAAAAGTTTTTTCGCAAAAAAATACAGTTTTCCAGTATATGTCACAAAGCTAAAAGCATATTAACAATAAATATTATTAAAAATTTATGTTTAGTAGGTGACACTCAACCAGTTAGTTTGCGACCAGAAATATCAAAGTCAGTCAGTATTTAAAAAATCGCGTTTTACAAAGTGCAACGATCTCGGGTGTTGTTGATTGCGAGTATCTTCTGAGCAAATTATCACACTGGCAATTATGTTACATATTTTTATGGCTGATATTTTTCTATGCATTAAAAAAAAAGTTAGTTGTGAAATGATTATATGTCGAGATAGTTTTTTGAATTGTTTTTTACGCCAATTTTTTAAATTGTTTAATAAGAAACGTAAGCATTTGACAGGGTAGCTGGTTACAGCCTTGAAGTTTGCTATTTAACAAACTAATTTTCAAAATATAATTTTTAACACTGTCTAATTTAAATGTTTATAAGTCACATTTTTCACGATTGATTAGAACACATCAAAATCTTTTCCTTAACTCTTTTTTGATCAAGCAACTTCAAATTTGATTGACCGAAAAAAATGCTGTATCTCGGTCAATTCTCATGTAATTTTGATAATTGCGTTTTTTACGTTGGGGTGGAATGACGATCTTTTAGCAACTAATGTATGCACGTTGGTACCAAATAGTTTATGAATTTGCTATAAAAAATTTATAGGAAAAAAGAAAAATTTTGGCATTTTTCGTGGAAAAAGTTGACGTATTTGTGTACTAGTATACTGATAAACAGAATACAATTCTAGCATTTTTAGTGAGAAGATTTTAATAAAATATTCGCAAACGCAGTAAAAACCTGCACAAATCGACTAATGAAAATGTTAAAAACATTTATAAACAGTGGTTGTATTGGTCATTCTCCACAATTTAAAATCTCTCACGTTGCTCATAAGAACTCCTTTTTAAGAAGTAAAGACAATTGTGAAAATGAAAGGGAAGCTAAGTTAATACATTTTGGCGAGACAGACGTCATTTCTCGTCAGAAACATTCATCAACAATTTTGTTTCCATAAAAAAATGCCAAAACTTTTTTTTTTTAAATTGCTTATAACAAATTTAAAACAAATTGGTAACAACGTGCAAATGTTAGATTTTAATGTTAGTTATGTAAAGGTTATGTAAAGGTTATGTAAAGTTGAAACGTAATTTTTTTTAAGAAAAAAGGAAAAGAAAACTAAGCCAGTTACAGATTAGTATGGCGATGTACACAAGACTTCTCTTGAGTGCTCTCTGTCGCTCTCAGCTAGTAGCGCAAACGCAGGAGAACCACGCTCTCTCTCTCTCTCACTGGGCAGATAGGAGTAAGGGAGCCCTCCCCCACCTATCCTTTTACTTAGGCCCACCTTTTCCTCATAACTTAAATATTACTTCTGACTGCAGCTATCTGAGTCTCTTGATAGTTGAGTGGACTAAGTATTTTGCTTAAGCATACCTCGTAACTGGGTACTCTTTGATACCTGACAATGGCACTTTTTTCTATTAATATTATTAGTATCACTATTATTTTTTTTTTTATTAACATTATCATTATAATTATTTTGAGTACAACTATGATCATTATTAATCTTTTAAATATTATTAAGATGAAATATCCGGAAATATCAGGGCCATAATTAAATATGCCATAAAAATACTAAAGTTTGGAGATCTTTCCTCACTTTCCTCACCTCCTTGCGGTCAGTATCAGGGCACCTTTTTTTAAAAAAAATTAAAAAATAATTAAATTACTAAGAAAGAGATAATTAAGCTACCACTTCAATTGAAAAAACATTTAAAAAACTATGTAACTTTAAAAAAATTCATTTATTAATAAAAAGTTCTTCCTGAATAAACTTATTATACGAAAAAAGCATAAGTTACATAAACTGGACTAAAAAAGTTAGGTGTGGGCCTCGGGACCCCTGGCAAAAGTGAAACTTCTAACTAAAATATTATTTAACTCGGTATAATAATAACTAAAAAAATTGAAGTACACCTTATTTTAATAGAACTTTTAGAATCCCATAGTAAAAAAGGGAAAACTTAAAAACTATTACATATTTGATCACAGACGTGCATAGAATATATAAACCTTAATATACAACTAATGTTATGATTTGCGCAATCTCAGTGCTTTAATGCTTGCTGTTATATATTTAGCACATGTACAAATTGTTGGTCATGTAATGCAGAATAAAATAAAAGTTCTCACTATACTGATCCGAAAGAAGATACTTTTATCTCATTACGAGGGATATAAATTTCTTTTATGTGTAATTAATATTTATGCATTTGATATGACATCGTATGTGTACAATAAGTTCTTGTTCGAATCTCCGTATCCAACAAATGAGAATTTTTTAAAGTTTTGGCTACCATAAAAGTAAAATAATCCACTATATTTTATTGAGATTAAGGAAAACAATAGACTCATAGCTATTTTCAATTCAAAAAACACAATATTTTATTTCATTCGTATTCTACAAAAATTTATAATTTAATATTGAAATTAATCCTTGCTTAACTAATTTTTACTGATCCTAAAATTAATAAAAACTATGTAGGTATTGGTTACGTGACAACTTTTCTTATAATACAATATAAAAAACAGAAAGTAAATTAATTTATAGGTAGGATATGAAAGTTTTAACTTTGCATTTGATATGACTGCTTTTTTTCTAAATTATTACGATTACTTGTATAAATCTGCTTAACATATTTTTGCACCTTAATACAAATTTTTGATGAGTGAAGCTATCTTTGGCCTACTTGGCTTCTTTCTCAAGATACGACTATTTTTTTAATTTCGCAAGGTAATGTTGTAAAAAAAATTTCTCAAACCTTTTGTCAACGTCCATATTAATTTTTCAAACATGCTACACTAAATTAAAAATTTTTTTTGACTTTTTCTTTTAAAGTTACAGTCGAAAAATTGAAAAATTAAAGTAATTTTTATTCACAGTCTAACCTCTCTTAATTTGTGCGCGTTGATCATATAGTACTACTTTTGGAAACTACTCCCGTAGAAATTGTTATTTTTGGCCAATTTGGCTTCCCTTTGGAGACACAAGGTTTATTCTCATTTGCAAAAGTTTAGTTGTCGTATTATACATATTTTATATCTCACGTACGTTTTTTTATATACTTATATACATACAAAAAAATAAAGAGGAAACAATAACGATTTTTACTATGTTTTTTGAAGACTTCAAAGAGATCAAGTGATGTTTTCTGTCAGACATTATTTACCTGACAGTACTCAAGCTATAACAGACGCATAGGTTTGCCCATTTAACAGCCACGTTACGATTCGTACTATGTGTTAGTAGGTACGCCAACTACCGACATGGTGGCACAGTGGTAGAGTTGCAGTCTCGTCAATTTGGAAAGTTCAGCAGAGTTGGCCATGGTTGGTGGTTGAATGGGTGACCGCTCGACTATTTTTCCGTTCGTTTGCGCTAGTGATTTTTTGGATCGACTTAATATCTACTATACATATATACATATATATATAAAAAGAGAAAAGCTATATCATATTTATCGATAGAGTAATTGCGGCGCTTTATTCTGCGCATGCAAGAGAGATGGCGAGAGAGGAAGGTAGACAGACAAACAGAACCCCTGCCTGAAGAGCAGATGGTATACGTACAGATAATATATATAAATACATATGTGCAGCGTTTGCTCGCTCATTTCACGGGTTAACTCTCCATATGAGGTGCGCCTTAAGAAGTTTCACTTCAAAATCACAAAGCAAAAAACTTCTTTTAATATAATATCTGTCAATTCATGGACTTAAATAAAAAATCTTTGATTTTTAAAAGTACTCACTAGTTTTTTAAACTTACAGGCACTCAAATTATTTTTATTAAACTTGCACACTTGTCTTTTCTTATGCCCATTTGTTCCACAATTACTGATTTTTTGCAGAGCTCCTGTACAAAAAATATCAAGTTATTTACAAAGTAAATTGGCTTGTTACGTTCAGCTATGAAGAGAGCTATTTTTAATTTGAACTCTTAAACTTGAAAAATTATTTTATTAGAAAAAGAATCATGATGGGGTATTACTTTTTGTTTTTTAATATTTGCCCTCATTTGATGTTTTCTGTTGCAACGTGCTTGATTAAATCTTGCCTGTAATAGCACATGATGAATCTTGAAGCAAAGGATCTACTATCCACGCTATAACAAAAATGCATTTACTCTTTTTTCATTTTCCCTTCCAATTTTCATTTGCACTGGAAGACATAATTACGGCTCTAGTACCAAAATATTCTTTAATAAGTACAATAATAAATGCAAGTGCCAATAAAGAAAACAAAAATTGTACACAACTTTCTAATCAAAAAATGAAATAAACTGCTTTACGAACTCGCAAGATTTCATACTGTGCCAACAGCTAATTACCGACATTATACGCACGATACACAGCATTAAGCGCTCACCACTGTAAAACGTATTACTAAATTACTTTGTATTATCCAAATCTGCTTCTTCCAAAGGCAGACACTTAAAGAAAGAAAACATAGTCATCCACGCTGTAGTAGAGTATTGCATACATGTATACTTAAAAAACAACATATGTTGCAATGTTAAAACAAACAACCTCGACAAATGTTTTGAGTCAACCACGATTTTTTGCTTTCGTGCTACCTGCAGGTACACGCAAGGTAGTATACATACTGAAATCCGGTATCGACAGTGGTGACATCGAGAATCTCGAAGTATACACTGCATACATTGAGAATCTTGATGTATGCAGTTGAGAATTAGAACTGTCTGAATATTGCATCACACCTGTATCCAATTCCACAATGACTGGCCACAGTTAGGGAGGTAAAGTTCTGGGAAAAGGTGGATCCAAGCATCATCGCAAGCCTGCTATTCGCCGTTTGGTTCGTCGTGGCGGAGTCAAGAGAATCTCCGGTCTCATCTATGAAGAAACCCGTGGTAAATTAAAGGTATTTCTTGAAAACGTCATTCGCAATGCAGTGACTTACACAGAGCATGCCAAAAGAAAAACCGTTACGTCAATGGATATTGTCTACGCGTTAAAACGTCAAGGCCCTTTACGGTTTCACAGATAATGGGTCTATCTTGAAATTTCTACATTAAGTTGCATATGGGGTATACGGTCGATTGCGCACCCGATCAAAGCATATCCAAAATATTTACTTCAGGATTTGGGGTGTAAAATTTTCTTACATCTAGAATCAAGAAGTAGAGTGGTGCTACTTCAAGATTCTCGATGTATGCAGTGTATACTTCAAGATTCTCCATGTCACCACTGTCAATATCAGATTTCAGTATGTAAACTATCTTGCGTGCACGATTCTTATTCTCATGTCATGCAGTAGCTTATAAAAACTGCTGTGTTTTTAAGGATTTAGGACTCTTGATAGATGAATATTATCATCAACAAATATATAAATCTTGCTAAAAATTGCAACAATGAATTTACTTATGTACTCATAATGGGCTACAGCGCAAATTATTCATGACTAAATCAAAAACACGCCCAGTTTTATATACCAAAACTGCTCATTAATTAATAAATCTTTTTATAGCTACTTAATTTTTTTACGATTTTTTTAGTTCAAGTCATAGCTTAGTCATTTTTTCCCATGTAATTGAATTATTTCTTGTTTTTTTCTTGAAAAAAAAAATCGCACCCTGATACTTACTGCAAGAAGGTGAGAAAAGAGTATCTTCTAGTTTAAGTATTTTTAAAGCGCATTTAATTACGGCTCTGATATTTTATATTAATAATAATAGTTATAATTATGATGATAATAATAATAATAAAAATAAAATTAATAATAATAATAATTACAATAGTAATAAAAAGTAATAATAATGAAAATAATAATGTAAACAGTAATTTTACTAGTATAAGCAGAAAAAAGTGCCATGGTCAGGAATCGAAGAGTACCCAGCTACGATTCATTTGTAAGCGAATTACTTAGTACAATAAACCACCGAGAGACACAGGTAGCTGAAGTCAAAAGTAATATTCAAGTTGTGAGAAGTCAGCGGGGCCTAAGTTAAAGGCTAGGTAGAAAAGCTCTCCTACCCCTACCTGCCCGATGAAAGAGAGAGCACAGTTCTTCTGTGCTTGTGCTACTAGTCGAGAGCACCCAAGAGAAGTCTTGGGTATATCGCAATGCTGTTACGGATACGTAAACTAGACGTAACAACAACAAAAATGAGCTGTGAAAGAGTCTTTTTTAATAGGGAGAACTGCTTAAAACTGGTTTAAGCATTTAAGATTTTTTTAATAAGCAAATACATTTTATTTAACAATTTAGTTTTTTTTTTTTTTTTTTTAAACTTACAGTGGTTATGTGACAGCAATTAACATGTCCACATTAACTATCAAAACTGTAGGAGGATTATAATTTAAATAAAAAAATTATTAAATTTTTGTTTTTTTCGATACTGAATTGCCATAATTGACGCCCAATACTGACCGATTTTGATATTTGTGATCGCAAACTAACTCGTTGAGTATCACCTACTGAGAATAAATTTTTATTAATATTTATTGGTAAAAGGCTTTTTGCTGTGTTGCACATACAGAAAACCTATATTTTTTTACGTTAAAACTTTTTTTTTAAATGATGCGACCTTTTAAAATTGGAGGTATTTCATAGAGATGCTTGTTATCCAAGTCGACACTCGACAATATATTTTGTTACCTGTAAAGAATTTCGTCCAAAGGCAGCCATCCAAGAAGTTCATTCTGTTGACCTGAATTGCACATCCGTATACAGGACGCGGCCAAATGGTCCTTAAATTGTCTGGCACCCATATTACATAGCTCTTATTTTGGTCAAGTTTTTTTGCTTGTGATCTATGTTGTCACAATTGAAACGCAACTGATGCGGTATTTTTACGGTTTAGCTGGAAAAGGCTGCAGTATGTTGCTGTTTTTCCCTTCGAATATTTTTACCTTTTTTTTCTCCGTAGAACACTAGGTTTTTAAAATGTTTTAAAAAAGTTCTAAAAACGTTATAAGATGTTTTGTGCTATAAGGATTGCTACTTCTTGTCAAATAATGTAAATTTTGAATTGATATAACATTTTGTACTATTCTATTGAATTCTTAGTAACAAATAAAGCATTTCTTACGTTTTGCAAGTTTACCACAACAGTTTTGAAAAACGTATCTTTCATTTTTATTTTAAAAAGCTCTGTTCCTTAGTGCAAGTTGTTATATATTATGGCTGTTCTTTTGAACGTATTTCAAAACATAGAAGCTGATTCCTTATTTGAAAGATTTTTTAGACTGTAAAATTGTCTTTTTAGTCCAGCTGATAACAGCATTTTTTGCAGTGACGTCATGACAAAGTTTTTTCATCTTGTATGTGTAGTAAAATAAGAAAAATTTGTTTAATCGTAAATGACGAGCGTTATTATATTTATACATTGTTAAGTTATTTTTCATAAAAATGTGCGTTCGACTCAGACTAGACAAAAGTACTGAAACTGTTTACATTCACTGTGTTATTCAAAAATAAAATCTTAGTTTTCGTTAAAAAAAAATCAATCTTTTGTCTTCGTCTCTTGTTTTTGGTGCATGGTAGTTTCAATTATTTTATTTTTTGGTGCATTGGGCGGGCAATAAAACCTCTGAGCCTTGCAAAAGAAATGGAGATAAAGAGAAAGACAGAGGTACCGTTGGGCTTCTTATAAAGTAATTACGATTTTCACCTACAAGAGTAGTAGAATCAAGTTTGAGAGAAAATTCTGACCGTCCACATCATTTTTTCACTATTGGCCCAGCAGTTAAAATTCTTTCATGAATTGATCTCCACTTTTCGGAGCAACTGTGTTCTTTAGAACGCTAACACAGATTCTCTACCTGGAATTGATAAAGAGTTTTCATCTTAAAACCTATTGTTGGCGCGATTCCACGCACCTGAGGGTCAGTCATTGTTGGCATCGTCCTGTGCTCCATGACACCACCCTAGCTTTGCGCTTGCAATAAGCCTTAACGACAAACCACCGTCACCTTAATCCCCAGCTCTAGCTACAACACGATCTTGTACGCAAAGGAAGATGGCTGTTTTCTCAACCTCCTGATCTTGCTGAGTGGCAGAGCGTACACGCATGCCATAACCTGGTCATCCTAAACCTACCAAGTGGCAGTCTACGGAGTAGTAGTGCATTCGCGCAGGCTTTAACCTCGTCGTCCTGAACCTATCAAGTAGTAGTGCTTCACACACGCCGTATACTAAACTGCCTGATCCTGCTAAGTGGCAGTGCTTTTACTCACGTGGTGTCCTCAAGTTTCTGATCCAGCTAAGTGGTAGTGCGTTCTCGCACGCCGTAACCTCATCATCCTAAACCTGTCAAGCGACAGTGCGTTTGCACACGCCGTAATCTCACTGTCCTTAATTTTCTGAGAGGCACTGTGTCGACGCATTCCATAACTTTGTCATCCTTAACCTATTAAGTGGCAGGACATTCGCGCACACTGTCTCCTTAACTCCATGGTTCTGCTAACGGGCAGTGCTTCGCACATGCCATATCTTGAACTGCCTAATCTTGCTAAGCGGCAGTGCCTTTTTCCATGCCATATTCCTTACTTTCTGATCCTGCTAAACAGCACGACAACAGCGCAGTCCCGTATGTTAAAACGTCTGCTCTGGGCTGGTACTACGGACACCTGTGTCATTGAGTTTCCCATATGCCACCAGTGAGATTTCGTGCTCTAAAATATACTTAACCATATTGTTTATTGTTAATTGTCAACTAGCAGCCCCTCATCTCGGCTTCGCCCGAGACTTACTAAATAAAACACCGTAGTGTGTTCACATGTAATGTGAAACATTTTCAGTTAGAAATTTTACACAAACATATTCTTGATACATCTCAGAACAAAAATCTTCTTATTAAAAACATGTTTTTTCGAAATCTATATAGTTTATTTCGTTAAATAATAAGGTGTAAAAATTAAAAAAAATAATGATGCTGAAATGTACCGTGCGTTCTTTATGTCATAAAATAATCGGTGGCCATAAAAAGCCGATGATTTACAGCTTCTCTTGTGTAATTCATGAAAAAGGCTATTTTTTAAAGCTATTAAGATTTTAAGCCCCCAAAAAATATATATTAAAAAAATTTTTTTTCTCATATCTCATAACTTTATCACCAGAGCAAAAAAGTCCTGGACCTTAAGCCCTACATTCTTATTGCCACAAAAACACAAATACATTTTCTGCTCATTAAAAAATCTGAGGTAGGATCTTTAAAGATTTCAGAGATTGCTGTGAGGGTACAGAAAAGCTGATCCCTCACGTAATAGACTCATTAGTTGTCGAATTTGACGCTGCTGTTTTAATCTCAATAAATTTTCTGCGTCAGTTTCTTGATGCCTAAGTAAAATTGTATTTATTAGATACACTTCAATTTTTACTTCCAACTCACTCTCTTGCGACTTTTGGTATGCTTAAAATTTTTGTAACCACTAAAAGCTATTTTCTGTCAACTTTGTTAAGTTCTAATATATTTGTTGGCAAGGTAGTTTGACGTCTGATGGCCCTAAAAAAAGACCAGCAAGCTTTTTAAGTTAATTCTTTCTTGACTGCAGTTAACAGCAATTGTGACTGCCTGGATACCTCAGGGTAATCTTCTTTGACTTGCTGTTGAAGACCCAGACTGATCGGGAGAAAAATTACAAAGTCCGAAGCTTTGGAGCTAGTTGTAGTGCTCTTTCCCAATGTCTCCAGTTAAAGACGTTGGTGTCTAAAGCACCTTTTTTATTTGCAGATTCAGTTGTTTTGGTGATCTTAGATTGGGAGATTGGTTAATGATACTCGTCCAGTGGAGGCTGTCCCGTTGGCTCAAGTTTTTTTTCCTCGATAGCTGTTATAGGTTTTCCCAGCGCAGACCTTGGAGGGGATCAGTGATTTCTGGTTGAATGCTTAGAGTCGAAAGGGTAGTATAGGATCGTCGGTCACCGGGTTTTCCAGCCTTGCGAAGAACAACTCCACAGGTGACGTCTGCTAGTGAATGGCTGACTTGGTTTAATAGTGCCCGTCTTAAGTTAATATAGTCTCTTAGTCAATGAATCGCTTCTGAAAATGTTAGTAAAAATGTATTTGTTGGCAAGGTTGTTTACATTTAGGTGGATCCTAAAAAGAACCGATGAAATTGATGATTAAGTAGGGAACGTAAATACTTATAATGGCCCTAAAAAGTGCCAGTGGTAAAATTTCCAGACTATTCTTTATTATTATTCCTGATGATGAAGAGCTGGCTACGGGTTGCTTGATTCTTACCTGGGAGTCTCAATGTACGGAGACTGTGATGGAGGAAGGTACGCCGCTGACCAAAGAATATTTCGTCTTCAGGTCGTTCCCCGGATAACCAACCGCTCATCGTTGGACGGGAACATGTGGGTAAGTGCGTTGGGGATGTGAAGACCAAGAAGGTAGCCGTTGTAGCTGCCCGTGCCCCTCAGACTGTTTTCCCTGGCTTACATTTATAGTCTAAAATTCTCTAACTGCACCAGGTGGGATGGTGGGACTGCCACACAACTCTGAGTTGGTGCAGATTGTGCTCTGGCTAGATATGTCTCCTGGTATTATGCCAGAGACGTCATCGGTTGAAATTAATTCTTTTTCTCATCGCACTCGTCGAGATTCAGGGTGAATGGACACCTAGGTCCCTTCCCCCTTACAGAAGAGTGTCGTCCGTAACCGTGATACCCATCTGCAAGACTATCATCAGCATGCCCTATACAGTTCGTTGAACTGCCAGAGTGCAACTGCATGGATATCGAGAGGCTTCGGCTTATTATAACCACATTTATTTAATTCTGTTGCAGGTAGCCTCAATTTTATGTCGACAGCACCCAGCGGATTCTACTGAACTAAAGTGAAAAGCTGGCGTATTTTTGCTAAATTTTGAGCTCATTTATTGCTATTGTTATTAAATTTTTTATAATAAAAACTATACTTAAACCATTTAGGAAGTATTATGAATCAGTGTGCAAAATTTCAGCAAAATCGGTTAAGTAGTTTTCGCGGTTAGCGATTACAACGGTTTTAGCTACTTTGCTTTATAAATTAGCATGATGTAAATTTTCATTTAATATGTATTTAGTTATTTGGTTTGATTATATATTAAATAAATAGATAACCTAACTAATGAAATATATTTTTTTAGGTACATGTTTCGAAAATTTCGGAGTTTGTATAAACTAGCAAAGCAGCTGTTATATTGTGTTATGATAACCGCTTATTTACCTACCATTAATTTGTTACTTTCAAGATGAATACATAATTGTTTACATAATTTTTTCTTATTTTTTTTAAATTCTCAAAAATTAAACGACAATTTTTTTGTACTGTATGAATACAATAATTAATTTTTATTGTGTCTTATTCTTTAACAATGTTTCTATTTGTGATTTAAGTAATTATTTGACTTAAAGACGCTCTTCCCATATTTATTAGGAGAATAGTTCAGTGAAGTAAGAGTAACGCTAATGTGTGAAATAAACCTAGCAATTGTTTTTCTGATGTGGATGTACTCACATACATGCTTTTACGCACACTTCATCCCCTTTCCCTAAATTCATTTAAAAATGAGCTTTTGGATCTATTTGAAAATTTGATACGTTCATCTGAAAGTAATCTCTTGTACATAAACATTTGGGAGACTCCTTCAAACCGTGAAGATACCATTTAAGGCGATTTTTTCATAAGATTACATGTTTGTTATTGATTTTTTTAAATGTTTCATGCATGAAATAATGGTACAGTCAGACGATCTTAAATTTTTGTGGGTATTTTTTATGCTTTTTCAATGTACGTTTTACAATTAAATAGTATCTGTCAAAAAAATCTATGTGTAATAAACGTTCAAAAAGGATATTCACTGGCAAGAAAGTGGTACTACGGGATGGTTTGTCTTAATTTTCTGTGTATTATTATATTTTGGGTATTAAATATTGACGACAAATAAGTGTGGGATCATATGTGACAAATGTGAGCCTGACGTTACAGATGTAATCAGCGTAGGCAACAGAAAATTGTTATGAAATCACTGGAGGAATCGATAAAAGCGCACAGTCTTATACTGGCCAGCCTATATATTATTTTTACTTCATTGTGCCATAATATGTTGTTTATAATTGTTAAGTTATTAAATGTTAATTAAAATTGTATCCAATCAATGTAGGTATACTTATTCTAACGATAATTACACCACCTGCACCACCTTCGTACACTATATTGTTTCATAGTAAGTATTTTTCTACTCAAAACTATAATGTTCGTTATCTTATTTCATAGAAGTATAACTTTATACTTAGGTACGCAAGTTCCCACTGTCCACTGGTTATTTTTTTAAGCCGCTTTGTTTTTTACGAATTAAATCAGCTCTCTCATCAGATGTACACTATTTAATTTGTCACGATTATAAGTTTTGAATTGTTCGACTCCATGGAGCTACTGATACCCTACTACGTTATTTATTTTTATAGAACAAACTTAAAGTTGTTACTGGAGAATGTATGTTCGAGACCAATCGAGCATGTATTTTAAAGGAAAATAAATCAAAGTTTTTTAGTATTGTATGTGTAGTAAAATAAAAAGAATACGTTCAAATGTAAATAATAATCGGTGTCATGTTTAAGAGTTGTTGTTAATTTTTTTTCAAAAAAGTGTGCATCCTTCTGAGGCCAGGAAAAAGTGCTAAAACTGTTAACGTCATTCTTTTTATTTTAAATCTAGTTTTTGTTTTTGTAAAAAAAAAAAAATCTTTTGCTTTCGTCTCTCATGTTATAATACGCGGTTGTTTTATTCACTATATTTCTTTAAGTGAATAGTAAAGCTAACGAAACTTTCAAAATTTATATCAATGATACTTTGATGTAATGAATGCGTCATAAGTATGGTTGCATCACTATCCTACAGTGCTGGTGTAATTTCTTACGAGAAATTATCAAGAAATGCATTTTTCACTATCTCATTAAAATTGCCTGCTTTTATAATATACATTGCATTAATGTACCAGCAATATTGTTATTCTGCATGTACATAATAACAAATTTTTTTCAAAATTTTGTGTTAGTATCTTATTAACAAAGTCAAATACATCTGCACAACCTGTATCGTGCTTCTGAAATCGATGCCTTTAATAAGCAATACCTATCAGGATATCTTACTTTAATCTTTTATATAATGAATTCAACATGAATTTAACATCTGCATCTAATAGCTAGATACATATCTTTCAAATTACTTCAACCGTTCTGCAAGTTGACATCTTTGAAAAGGCCTCTTTTCCATGATTTGTATTATCATATTGTTAAGTGTTGTTTAAGTTTATATATGTATAAGTATCGTGTTATTCATATCAAAAAAATAAAATTTTCATTTCTTACTTATTTTATCAACATTATTACATGAACGAATCTTAGCACACCAACAACAGTATACTCATATATATTAAAATAAAATCGATAGGAATTCATTCATAAGTTTACCAATAATCATATGAATAAATAAATTTTCAATTACTTGCATGTATGGAGTCTATTTATCTGTATTCAAGGTATTGTTCATGAAAACATTAAAAAATGTTTTAGGAATTAAATATAAATTTAATTCTAATACCAGTCAGAGGTGGAGGGGTATCTTAGTAAAAAATAATAAAAATTTGAACAATAAAAAAAATGTTAACCCAAAAAAAATAATAGCTGTAGACTCACTGAGCCCTTCTGACCCCCCTGTAACCTTCTAGCACAATTTTCAAAGCCTCTCACGACCCCCACAGGCCCTCGTAGCTCCACCATAAAAGAAGAAAAAAATTCCGTTAATTTTACCGTTATTTTGACCCGTTAAAAATCTCCGTTATTTTTTGTAAGCCCCTCACGCCCCTCACAGTCCCCCCACATATTTTAAAGAGACCCCTCACCACCAGTCTGCCGTGTTTTGTAGCTCAAGTTTAATTAGTACAGGTAAACTCAACGATTCACATAACTTATATTCAAGTTCAAAAGTTTTGTTGATGAGCTTCTGCACAATTTCTTCGTTACGAATGAAATCCTTACAAAAAAAAATTTTATATTTATTGCGAATTTTATCACCTAGTATATTGTCTGATATTAAAGACCATGCAAAAAATTTTCTTGATTGATGAAAAAGGTTAAAAGTACAAGCTTCTTGGAAAATATAAATCTGTGAATCGTACTTGATTTATTTTATGACAATTGCCGTATCTTTAAATATTCAATACTTTATTCAAATATTCCAAATAAACAATTTAACGTGGTTGTTACAGGACCAATGTCATGACCTTAAAAAATATATCTCAGTTGTAGTAAGAAAACTGGAAAAAAATACGTTTGTACATCTATACTCTGGATTTATATAATCCTTTTATTTTATCTCCATCCATTCTTATTATCGAGAAAATGATAGGGTTCCAAATTAAAATCATAAATTTTTCTTAGGTCTATAAAAATGATGCATTAACGCTTAAGAAATTAAACGAATTATGGCTTGTTGGTTGTGCCGTAAACTTCCAACACCCTTATCTTCTTTTTCACAACGCACATAGTAAAAAGTGCACGTTTTTGTACTTATATTTAGTGGCCATACAAGGTGTTACTTTTTGGATTGGCATAATATAGGTGTGGGACTAAGCTTATTGATTATAATTTTCGGCAAGAATAATTTATTTTTTCATCTTAAAAAGTTTGTTAGAGAATAAAGTTCCTTATTTTTTGTATTTAAAGACTGTATCGAACCTTCTTAAAGAGTATTAAATGAGTGTTTTTAATATCATGATAAAAAATTGTCCGACCACTTGACCACACATTATTAGTTGACAAATGTAACGGTAATTATTAATAGAGCTGCGTTCGATATGCTGTACTCCATAGTTTTCCGTAAGAAATACTTTATAAATGTATAGTATTTTTTTGAAATTCTCGTACGTCTGCTAAAAGTATAACTTTCTTCCCTGTTTTCACAGAGCAAAGTGCTGCCAGGAGTAAAAATATTAACTATACTTAGAGTTAGCTATGTTCGTCAATGGATAGTGAATACAGCAAGTACGATAGTCTTATCATGGCAGACAAATGTATTTACTTTTCTTTTGTACAAGTAAGAGTTTTGGGTTTATTACGTCACTAGGGCACAAAGTCCAAACATGAGCAACCCGGGGTGCTGACGATCACTAGATTGACTTTCTCCAAGCACTCGGAACGAGTTTACCTGTGCGGTGGTAGCAGGGGGAAGCGAGATCGTGGGTCATGGCCCTAAGTTCCCCCCCACACTGGGCCAGGCCATGTATGGCCATACCCATTGGCCTCCGGTTTATGCCGGCGCTCCATTGTTTCTCGCGGCGTTAGGTTGTGTCACTTGCATGGCAGCCACGAAAGACGGACATGGATCTGGCTCCGCAATCGTTGGGCTTAGTGACAGAGGGTTTGGCACTAGCTATAGGGTGTGGGAGGCACGAAAATGGCAAGATCGGAGTTGCTGGACAGCTTCCCAGGTCACCGTCTCTTATCCTCCTTATTGTTGCCCGGTGTCTCGACCGCAGCAGCGATGACCTGCTTGAGGTTCTCCCTGGCGATCCCCGCTATCTTGCCCCTTGACGTGGAGCTAATGAAGGTTGCTCTAGGGACGTGCACGTTGTCCAGTGGGGATGGTGGCACGTATTTCCTGTCTAACGCTGTTTTTCCCACCTGCGCCCATATCCTTAAATATCGTCAAGAGACATTATGAGCTGCACAAACATCGCCTTACAATACTCCGGAAGTAAGTTCCAGTATACGGCACCCCCCCCCCGATGATTACGCATCTTCTCCGAGTTATTGATCCCAGGCCATCGCTTACACTAGTCTCGGGTGCTATCACGCGTGTTCCTAGCACTCGGCAGTTGGAGGCCTCCCCCTGATGTGTGGGGGTTTAGACGTCCGCTACGCAGGTTATACACGTTCACATGGTTATAGATGGTCGAAGATGGCCGGCTTCGCGGAAGTCTGGCACGAATCGTTGGCTCTGAGGGCCGAGGATTTCGGTTGACTCCACAGCAAAATCTCTCGTCCTCAAACGGCCAGGAGAGATAAGGGTCTAGCCTTCGCTATCTTATGGCGCGAGATGTCACGATCGGTCCGAGAAATCGTCTCCTTCATGCGCACGCTCTGCCCCATCATAGACCTTCTTTTCAGGTACTCTCGGCTGCATCAGGTGCTTCCTCGATGGCAGCTGCTTCCGTTGTAGTCGGAAGGCCTCAGTCTTGCAACCTGGTTCTCCACGACGTAGATTGAGCCCCCATAACTTGGCAGTCACTTGTGCTTACGTTTTATCAAGGCACTGATCACTTCTTCACATCAAGCTCCACCAAGCCCTTAATGCCTGTGTGCGCTTTGTATATGGTACCATACGCCGTTGTGATAGGGTGACTCCGTATCGCCTGACTTTGAGTTGGTTGTCGGTCATTAAGCGTCGTGAATTTCTTCTACGCTCACTTGCTTACTCAATCTACTGTCTTGGCTGCCCTCGGTACCTTTTCTCTCGGTTTCTCTTACTTTGTGACCATGACATGGCCATTCGTCACTCAGCTTGGCTACTTGCAAGTTTGTTTCGTCCCCCTCGTGTCCACACAGAGGCCTACCAACGCTCTTTTTTGATACAGGCCATTAATTTCTTGAACTTTTATGAGTCCAATGATCTGAGTGAGTATTGTCCACTGAGGTTTGAAAAGACTCTTTTTAAAACGGCCTCCAAGGTGGCTGCTACTCATATCTGGAAAGCAAAAGTCACACGCATAAGAAAAACAAGACGCAACAAAAAGTGCCACTAACTCGTTCACCTCAAAATTAGGCACTATCGAAAGGCTCATTCAATTTATGCACGCACTTAATTTAAGTGAGTCTCTCTCTCACTCCTTGACTATACGTCTCCTTCCCCTCTCACCTTACTCACGCTCGATTCGATGTCACCCAACCCAAACACTCCTAAAAACCGGTAAATATGTGGCAGTTTCAAAAAAAATCTGACCAATGCGGAAAAACGGTGTAAACAAAGAAAATAACACTACATGCACTACGAAAACTATGCCACTTCGTTAATACTGAATAAAATACGCGATGAGTTTATGGGCACCTGTTATACGTGTAGTGGCGTAGGCCGTTGATCGGTCCAGTGTCCCAAGAGTCTATACTATGCTTGCCAGCAAAAAGGCCACATGTTGCGTGGTTGCCGTAACCAACCCTCTCGTGTTGAGGGCGTGGTCAAGGGCGCAATGCCACGGAATGTGTATTGCCAAGTCTGCGGCCTTTGAGGTGTGACTTTAAACTAGTGCAGCGTATGCGAGAAATTACGCGAGAGTCTAGGAAACTGGCAACTGCGAGGTCAGTAAAGAGCTTGCTTCTTGTACCCCTTAGGACGGGATGTGAGATGACAGAAATAGTAAAAGAAACGTGCGAAGCGATAAATTGAGATGAAGTGAGTGTGAAAAATCGGTTGAGTGCCAAGAAGCGTAGTGAACTGACGGATGATAGCAGTAGTATTGAATTATTCAGAAAACTGCAGAGCACATGGATAGTTAGCGACGAGATAAGTGTTAAATTTGATTTCGATTAAGAAGAGGCGTGTCTGAAGGGCGTTTGTGAATTCTTTAAAGAGTATAACGAGGCCGTAGGGGTCAATCGAACGATAGCGCCAAACGAGCGCTTAATGTTAGGTGGCGACGTACTGAGCGATCATAAGGGTGCACAAGCCATGAGTTGAAATAGGGACTGAATAAATATTTAGCTGATGCCTAATAGTCAGGAGAAGGTACCGCTCCAAGGCGATAAGAAAATTAAAGTGAGCTCCAGCAAGCAAGAGGACGACCACCTGTGGGAATGGCCCAAGCCAGTATCGAGGGACACGTTACATAGCGAGCCATCGAAGGTGTATAAGACCGTGTACGATATGTTATAGAAAAGCGTCGAGAAAACAAACGGTTGAGCCTCCAAATAAGGGGCCGCTCTGACTTTGCCTTGAAGACGCCTCTTCCTTAGCGACCCTACGTTTAAATCTCCTGATCGATGAGAACTGCGCGAATTATGCAGGTGGGTTACATATGAGACTCCACGAAGAAATTGCTGGCGTAAAGAATGGTAATGGCAACTGTATTTGCGTGTTATTAGGAGGTTACATGGCTTTATTAGATCCAATAGTTACCTCCTCACTAATTGGGCCTAAGGTGGCAGATAAATTTGAAGTAAATCTGCGATGCGTAACTTTAATGGGAGAGTGACTAGCGTGTTAGGGGTGCTTAAGACAACGATAGACGTTGGAACGGGGAAGGCGTTTTGTATTTGAAAGCGGTGGCAAAAATAGATCAGGATATTATTTTGGGAATAGACTTCTGTCAGAACTTCTACATCGAGGCTTATTTTGGCAAGAGACTCCGGCAAGCGAGCGAAGAGCTATGGGCCTAATTCGTATGGGGGAGCAACTAACCCGAGCGAGTGATTTACGCGGGATGCGCTGGTATTGTGGAAGTTGGTTACGATCAGCGTGATCGAGTGAATAAATTAATCGAGCAAGTATTATCGTCAGCTACTGAAGTGCCAGAGATAACTAAGCTAACGTTATTCGCGTGATCCAGCATACACCGATCCAACATCGGTTGAGGCGTATGTCACCACGGATGCAGGGAATAGCGACAGAGGACGTAGACCGAATGTACAACGAGGGGTAATCGAAAGATCATCGAGCAATTATAATAGCACGTGAGTGATAATAAAGAAACTGGATGGGACTCACTGATTTTGCATCGACTTTTGCGACTTAAATAAGGTGAAGACCCACGATGTGTACCCTTTGCCAAGTATGGATTCGATTCTGGACCAGCTCCAAAGTGCAAGGTATCTATCCAAAATCAACCTAAAACAGGCATTCTTTCAGATACCAATGGCTGTTGAGTTGAGTTAAGTTGAATTTATTTAGTCGACAATGAACTCAATGTCCTACAACACCGAGGCATAGTGTATATATTATAAAAAAAAAAATAACTGAGCTAATACAGTGGCAAAACTTTGAAAACAAAATTCGCATTGATAAGCCATAAGCAAAGGTATAACAAAAATAAAAAGAAACAATTATAAGAAAGAAATAATAAATATATATATACTCACACACGCAAATACGCACGCACACACATGTATATTAAGAAAGCAGAAATCCAAGTATAAAAATATAACAACTTAGTATATAATAACGCGTCATGAGCAGAACCATTGCAAGCTACAGGTAACCAAAATTATTTGAATAAAGTACCTGTAAAGGACCACTCTGAAACAGGGCTGATCATAGTATCGGTGCAGATCATGCAAAAGAACATTCCATAGTTGTGGACCAGCTACGTGGAAAGAATTTCGATTGTAAGAGGTGCTAGCATACAGGATCACCAAATCAAACTGGGAGTGACGAGGAGAGCCACCAGCCCCAAGAGGCCTAAACTGGAGTTGATTAGCAAGGTACTCTGGTAGGCCATTCCGCAAAACTGAGACCAAGCAAGAGGAATAACGAGAGGTACACTCGTCGCTCAGTAAGAGGCAGTATACGAAAAGCTCTGTATACAGGGGTGATGTGTTCGGAACGACCAACATCGGTGACAAATCTTAAGGCAGCATTCCTGCAACATGACAACTTAGTGACCAAAACCTCTGATAGGTCCAACAAAATGCTGGAACAGAAATCAAAGTAGGTGAACACGAGGGCACTTACTATATTCAGGTCAATTGAACGGGGCAAGGCATCATGGCATCTCGAGAGCGAGAGCAGCAGAACTTTTTCGATAGGTTTCAGTAGCAAAAGGGCCCCAAGAAAGGGTAGAATCAAGAGTGACACCAAACAGCCTAATTGTGACGCTGATCTGGAGCAGTTGGCCGTAAAGGGTTGAAGTATGGTTAGCCTCAGTGAAAATGGTGGAGATATTCTTTCTAGAAGCAAACCATATGGCAAAAGATTTGCGCCAGCTAGGAGAAAGACAATTGTCATTACCCCAATCCAAAACATGATCCAGATCATCATTCACGACCGAAACAGTACGGTAAATCTGGCTTACTGGGCCAGAGAGTTTTAGAACGAGGTCGTCAGCGTAGAAATGGCACGTGCAAGATGTAAGAGCTGAGGGAAAATCAATTGTTTATAGTGAAAATAATAGCAGTCCACGTAGAGAACCCTGAGGAACACCCGAGGGCTGTGGCATTTTCGGCAAATGCCGTTCGGCTTGACTAATGCGCTGATGACGTTTCAGCGACTCATCGACGCCTTATTTGGGCCGGACTTACAGCCCAACGTTTTCGGGTATTTAGATGATATAATCGTAGTGACAGACGATTTTGACGAACACTTACGCTATTTAGAAATAGTCATGCATCGAGTAACGGGAGCCAGGTTAGCGATTAAATTTGAGAAGTGCGAGTTCTGCTTGTCACAACTTACCTACCTGAGTTTTATTTTAGATAAGGACTGGTTGCAGCCCAATCCTGATAAGGTTGCACCGGTTCTAAAATATCCCGCCCCTAGGGATGTTAAACCATTGCGCCGACTTTTAGGGATGGTTGGGTTGTATAGCCCATTTATAGATCGTGATTTGGAAATAAAAATCCCGTTAGTTAAATTACTGCGTTAAAAACAAGCGTGGGCATGGGGGGGGGAGCAGCAGGAATCGTTTGACAAGTTTAAGGCAGCCTTGATGGATGTGCCGGTATTAGCGCGGCCGGACTTTGCCAAGTTGTTCACCGTGCAGACCAACATGAGTAACTACGCGATTAGCGCTGTGTTAGCCCAAGAGCATGAGGATGATGAGCATCTAAGTGTGTATTATGACTTCAAGAGGTTTGTAAAGGAGTGCAAATTATGCCAGCAGTTTAAGGTGCCATAGACCGCCTCCAAGGGCTAATGGGTAAGAGAATTGTCGAGAGGCCGTGGGCTGTCGTGGCTGCCAATCTGATGAAATTTCCGCCAAGTAGAAGTGGCCATAAGTACTTGATTGTTTTTTAGGACTTATTCACACGTTGCATCAAAGTTAAGCCACTTCGTAAAGCCGATGGTGAAAGCGTAGTGCGAGCGTTAAAGAAGCTGATTCTGTTTCGATGGGAGACGCCGGAGTACTTTTAAACGGATAATGGCTGCGAATGTAGTAATAAGCTGATTGCCGAGACATTTAAGGCGTCTGGAATTCGACATGTCTTCACGCCGCCTTATCATGCCCAAGCCGATCCTGTGGAGCGAACTAATCGGACGTTAAAGCAAATGATAGTTTTATTTGTGGGCGCTGATCATCGCAACTGGGATATGCACGTGCATAAGTCTCACCAAGCCGTTAATACTGTGACGCAGGTGACGTTGAAAGCTTCGCCGGCTATCTTGAATTACGGTAGATACGTAAGGCCTGTGAATAGTTTTGTGCCAAGAAGTCGAGTCTAAGGGAGAAATCGAGAAAATCTCACCAGACGCATGGGCTGATTGAGTTAAGCGACTAGATGCATTGAGCAATTTAGTTGCTTAACACATTGAGGACGTGAGGTCAAAACAGGAGAAGCATTATAATTGCGGGCGTCACGATGTGAGTTTTACAGTGGGCATCCAAGTCATGGAGCGTACTTATCATCAGTCCGACGTGACGACGAAATTATCAGCGAAATTAGCGCTAAAATTCAAGGGGCCATACGAAATCATCGCAGTAATATCGCCAGTAGTGTACGTCCTTCAGAATAGAAATAAGGAGAGGGTGGCGCATGTGTCTGATCTCAAGCATATACCCCAACGAAAGAAGGTGGATGCTTAGCGACCATTCCAAGGCCGACACGTTGAGGAGTAAGAGAAGTCAGGAGAGTCAGCGTCCATAGAGGCCACGATGTACGCTACGTCTAAGGTCATGCCTGAAGTTGGCCGTGAACCTAGCCCACTTCTGGAGCCACCCACCTCCACCCTCCCTACCAATCTTAGTGTTTCGACCCCCGTTAGTGCCATTGGTTTCCCCAATCCCAAGGAAAGGGACCAGAGGAACCAAACATCAGAGAATCCCTGAGAGGCAGTGGATTAGCTCCTGCGCGAGCCTGAGGAGGCCCTGGCACTCGACTGGGAGAGGCAGCCCATGTGCGAGGAAACTCGGGCACCAGTGACGATTGAGTTGTTGAGAGAGAAGAACAAGAGGCTACTAAGTACTTAGCCCACCAGAAGTCACCAGTAGGTATCGCGTCCCCAACGCTTGGCCGTGTGCTGGAGTTTCCCTAGGTCAAGAATCTCCACGAATGGGCTGATAGCGACCTTGATGAGTTCACCAGCAGCAGAGTGCTGCCCAGCAACCACCCACAGGCGAAACGGCTCGTGCTAGAGTGAATCCTCACCTTCCCGCGGTTGCCAGAACTTGAAAAGGACGAGCTACAGACATTACGCTCACAAGCCTTGGCGAGCGTCTTCCGACGCCAATCCGTAAACGACGTGGACCCGTGTAAAAAAGTGAAGGTAAGGGATCTAGTGCGACTCTCCTTGGATTATTTGGCTCATGAGCCGGGATCCCGATTCCAGCTGGAGACTCTGATTCAAGTGAGTGTAGTCCATCAGGGAGGAAGTAAGGGCAGAGAGTTGAGGAAGCGACGAGTTTGCGGCCTTAGGCAACAACAACTTAATAACTACGAGTTTCAAAACTCACCCTCTCGACGTGACCCGGTGGAAGAGGCTGGGCTTTAGGTAAATCAGCTTGAACCCCGCCCGCTTTCGCTTTCCTCCCCGTTGGAACACTTAAAACAATCGGAACCCCCCCTGGTGGTTTCTCCCCCCGGGTCCACTACCTATGGCCAGAAGAGGTACTCACAGCCACAGACAGGGCTACACCGATGGAGTGGGATTTAGAGGAGCCCCGGGAGACCAGCCCCCGCCCACAACCCAAAGTGCCCCTGCAGTCTCGGGGAGAGTCTCAACCCTACTGCATATAACTGCAAAGAGAAAGCGCGTGAGCTCTTAGAGGATGCGGATTGGCTCTCTTGAGCTCGCCCTATACGAGACAGATTCCTACCTATTAAGACCAGAGGCGTGATGTTTTTTAACGTCCGTAGAATTCTGACTGATCCACGCAACGACCCTTCATCGTGAGCATGATTTGCTTGCTGGGAAAGAGGGCATAATTCAGGGGACGGCCGGGTGCCACTCATCCGAAGGTTCTGTCAGAACTGCGGGTGCCAAGAGTTGGATCTGAATACTTTCCCTCACTGCTCCGAAAGTCACCGTCAGTTCTTATAGCGTGAGGTTGTAGGTTTCCATGGTAACCCTCGTCCACCCCTGAGTTCATTGCCTGCATACCAACCTCCGCCGTCCTCCATGGGAGCGCGTATGTGTATGTGTATCGGCCATGTGTAGCCAGGGCAAACTGCGGGAACCTGCTTCTGGAATCGTATGTCGAAGAGGTCGTTAGAGCAAGAGCAGGTGAGAGAGAAACGTGATTGTTGGATATCGTGCCGTGGCGTAGCACCGGATTGCGACAGATTTATCAGGCCTAAACACCCGCATAATTGTAGTACCGAATAAAGTGATCTTAATAATCTGAGAAGTCCGCCTTTGGTGTCATTATTTGTATGCCATTTTCAGACTGCGTTTTCTTTCAGGTCGTGTGACTCGTTTTTCCTTAGGAAAGTAGCTTGCTTCCTGACGGGCTACCCCCAGCGGGACTTCCTCTAGGTTTAAGTTTATTGAGTTTATTTATTAATATGGATAAGGATTTATGGAGCAGGGCTCAGTGTCCCTGAGTAGACTTATTAGTTTGTAAGTAATATTATAAATTACAATATGCATAGCTTTAACAGGACAACAGTTTTCATGCCCTGTAGTGATCGAAAATATAATACAATATATAATAAAAAAAAGAGAAGAAATGAGAGAAACAAAAAAAAAAAGAACATAACAATTATTGAGGACTAGATCGTTTGCAGACGAGCCCACAACTATTTGCAGTTTTGAAAATTATCATCATAGTGGACATATAGTGCCTGCCTGAAACACAGCCGCCGGTACATCTCACGCACATGCAAGGGCATGTTATTCCACAACTTTACACTGTCGTAGTTGAAAGCACCTCGTAAGTAGTCAAGTTGACAAGTCGGTAGCATGAGATTAAGATTTAAGGCATACCTGGAACCAGGTTTTTTGCAAAGTCTAAATTGAAACCTAGCGCCAAGGTAGCCAGATTATTTAGATCTCAATATAAACGCAAGGAAAGAAAGATATAGATACTCAATTTAGGTGAGAGTCTCCAGGAGCCGAGCTGGGTTCTGCCAAGCCGCGAACGTCATTAAGTGGTGATATTTTCGCATTTTAGGTGCAGTGCCACTCACGTCATTTCCAGTGCAGCCATCGGTGAGAGCTCAAGTGTCTTTGTGCATTGCTTCAGGACTGCCATTACCGTAACACACTACGTGTCGCAGGGCGAAAAGACGCAACGTTACAAACGTTAGAGAAACGATGACTCAATCGTTTTTGATATAACCATAATTACATTACCATTTTGATAACAGGAAGCGATGGAAGGAAATCTTCTCTAAAAATTGTTAATCAATTTTTTAAATGTTTGTGTATTGCATATATCACACAAGGTTTTGTCTACTGTGTCCAAAGCTTTTTTCAGAATTATCGAAGTCTTATCCCAAATCATCAAATCAATTTAACGTTATGTCTTTTTCTTGGATTTGATTTTAAAAAATGCAGGCTCAATTCTATTGAAATCCAAATGTAAGCGAAAAGTTCAATGACTAATGAAACCTTGTAGTAGTAGTTCTGACGCACTGCTAGTTCTTGTTATCGACAAAATTTTTTTCCTTGTAATATAAAGTAATAAATTCATATTTTTAAATAAAAAAGGTTTTTTTTAATCCTTTAAGACTATCTATTCAGAAAAATCTTCTTAACATTTTTACATGCAATTTTAAAAATATTTTTTGTTTATTGTTCAGCTGAGCATACAACGAATTAAACGTATTTTTACGCAATGCAACTTTCTTTGCGTCCCTATTATTTTGTAGGTTGATTCTAAACAGTACAGATAAATTGAATAATTTGCATAATTTTTTTTTAAGTTCAAAAATTTACGGTAAGACTTTACGGTACAACCATTTTCAACTGTGATTTTATGTTTATTTTTTGTCTTATGTGAGTTATTGTTTAAAATAATAATACTTTTGATACTTTCGGGATAACCACTTTTTTAACGATGTTATGCGAGCGAACGGCTTAGCAAAATTTTTGATACATTTGTTATTAGATGTACTAAAACATGGGGCTTCTTAGTGTGAGGACCGTGAAGCATGTGTTTCATAACAAATATGATGAGTTTCTCATTATTTAGAAGTATTACAGTTGATATAATTGCACTATTATATTCAGGTAAAGTTATTTAATTGTTCGATTGTAGTGTTATAAGAACATATGCATGTGGTAAACGACATTTTTATAATTCTATAGTGAAGTTATAGGTTACTACTTTCCTGAAGATAATATTTATTTTAACTCCCAAAAAATAATTTTAATAAAAAAGTAAGTATACATTTAGCCCTTAACATTTACGTATTGCTATGGGATTTCAGCATATAAAAGGTAAGTGTATCGAATATAATGTTTCTGAACTTAAGTACAATCTGGTAATAAAGAGTCAGTGGACTAAGCCTACAAGAGGATTAAAAACGTATAGTAACATAATTTAAATCCGCTAAGCTGACTCTAAGTAATTTTTTTTAACCAATTTAATTCAAACAAATAAGAATAGGTTGAACAACACAAGCACCTCTAGCTAAGCAACTTACTGCTGATACTACTTTTTTACTCTGTTAATGGGGGGTGGATACGCAGTACGAGCAGAAGGCGAAGCCCTACTAGTTTATATATAACTACAGAAAATAATGTCCACTAAGTATGTGCATGTATGTATTAGCTTACTTTAAAAGCTTATATTCCATTGTAGTTGGCTAATAAAATTGATTAAAAAATTTATGTAAACGTAACGTATTTAAACGTAAAAACAAATTAGGGCTCAATATTATTAGTAAATTTTAGTTAAGACTCCACAAAAATAGTGACAGAAACGAAGAAATTGGTTGGGGTCAAGAAAGATTTTGTGGAGGGGGTATGTGGTGGGTTACTGGGAGCTGTAGATAGTGTGGGAAGGGTGTAGTGAGATGGCAAAATCGAGAGAAAAAGTTAGCTTATCCAAAACAAAGGAGAGAATAATAAATTTTTTGTAGTAGTAAATAATAAAATGTTGTAGGGGGCTCAAGAGTTTCAGAAAGCTTAGATGGAATGCTTCACATAAACAACTATGTACTGGAGGTTAAGTATATGTTACTATGTACACACACAAGAAATAGAAAGAAAAAGAGACAGAGTAAGGGTGATAAAAGGCTTGGCTACTTAGATCAGAATCTGGCACCTGTGATCAGTCTCTCGTCTTCTTGCTTGCATATGATCCCTTCTTAGCGTGGCAGTTCATGCCCACTTTTACCAAGTACAGCTGTATAGAAAGACAATGCTACACCTCCTGTGACTTACTTACCATGAAGTGTGACAACTATTCTTATAGGACTTTTTGTTATTACCTACTTCGTGCTTTTAGCTGGTTAACCACAGTGCCTAGCCTTCTTTCAGTCATTTTTTAATGTCTTGGCTCTAATCTGTCATTGTCTCACTCTCATTCTCGTCTCCTGCATCGAAGCTTCTATTTTGTATTAAATTCTTCTCTTATGTTCAAAAGAAAAGACACACTATGTAGATTTAGATAATTATTTCACTGAAACACAGGAAGAACTATGGATACATGAAGGTGTATTTTTCATTTTTATGATAACATTTTCTATGATTTATCTTATCTTACGGCGCACTATACTTTTAACTTGTTTATACTCAATTTTCATTAAGGTTCAAATAAAGAAACTTATTTTTATACGTTTTGTAAAACAAACAAAATAAAATGAGGAGACTGCACCCAGTTAAACTTAGCATAAAGAGTGAGAATTTGACTAAACTCAAAATTTTTAAAGTTTTACTTCTATATTTGTATTACGCAGGAAAGTAAATTAACAATTACAAAATTCTAATCTTAAAACAATATGTTACAAAAGTATATTTTCCACCTTACTTTCCCTTTACCTTACCTACCTCTTTATACTGCTCAACGTCAGACCCCACATTAACACGCCACCACATCACCGCATGGCATAGATTTTTTAATTTATTAAATTAATATGTCTTCTTCTTTAATAGTCCTGATACAAGGAACTTGATAACTTCTTCTTATAGTATGGTATGTTACTTTTTAATGTGGATATTATTTAACTGTAAAGTGATAAATTTTTCTGATGGTAAGAAACATTAATAAGTAAACAATTTATAAAATAAACTAACTCTCCTAGTTTGATTTTTTTTTACTTAGAAATTAGCAGATTTTAGCTGAACAGTTTTTTTTTTCTATGCACAGCTAAATGTTTTATTTATTTGTCATTAATCCGTTACTTAAAAATAATTTAGTAATGGCCCACGCAATTTTCTAATTTTTTTTTGAAGTGAAAACTTCTTATGGCGCGTTGGGCACTTTTGTGGGTGAGCATTTTCAGCCGTTCTCGCGACAGACGAGATTTTACACAGATAAACTCCGCGTGTATTCTTATAATATATGTATACTGTACGCGCTCTTTGCATGGGCATTCGTTCGTGCTCTCGCGACAGACGAGATTACATACCTATATGTATACTCAGAGTGTATAGGTATGTGAGAGCGCTGCATGCTATACGCAGCAGAATTGGTCTGAACATTATTCGTTATTCCACACCAACAGTTTATGCTTGATCGCACATAGCACCGCTGCCTGGATCTCACCATGAACTACTTGGCGTGAAAATTCAAATTCAAAATCGTATGATTTTTTTAGCAGACAGTAGGCGCAGAAATTCAAATTCGAAAGAAATCTTTGTATGTATTGGCTAATTAATGCCTAAAAATATTGGATAATGTTGTATGATTATAGAGATCAAGAGGTCGTCTATAAGAGAGAAAAAAGGTGTTTCGTCCCGAGAGCACGCCAGGACTCATCAGTAAGGCTGATGACGTGCTCTCTGCCTTAGACACAGAAGAGGTGTGGGCTGAGAGTGACTCGATCGTGCTTATATATGAATCGTGCGAGAATTTTGCCTCTTGACGGGAGCGAATATCAGGGGCTTTGCCACCTGAAGAGTAGAGCCTGAAGCTTGAGAGATTTCTCATGTCGTAAGTGCACCTAAAAATGCTCACATAAAAAATTGCCCAACGCGCCATAAGTTCAAGTTTTAACTTCTGCCTGCACTCCCGGAGTGCTGCTTGTACTTGGTTTAATTTCTAAATATCTTTTGAACATTTTTTTGGCATTCTATAAAAAAAATTGGTAAGTTTTTTCGCATTTCATTGTTTTATGATTTGATTATTTAGGAACAAAGTAGTTTTTTTACTTCAGGACGTTTGTCACAGTTAGTGGTGGAGAATTTCAGAGAAATGAGAGGTTATTAAATATACGTAGCTACGCTTGTCTATATTTCCCTCATGTGAATAAACTTATAGAAATACTTTCGCTCATACTCAACTCTCTTTTTCTTGTGTTAAAAAAACAACTTGTCAATCTGTAAAAAATTAGTAAGGTTCATCTAAAAGTTATCTTCATAAAAAAAAAATTCCTTTAATTCATGTAAATAAAATTTAACGTTATTCTTTTATAGGGTGACATAAAAATTTGTGGTTTTTTGAAATTAAATATAAAAAATAGTAGTTTAGTTAAACAATCTGCAATATTTTGTGGTTTGTTTTTAAAACCTTAGAAATGTACGTATATGTTAAAATAATATTTATCAAATATCCTATGTGTAATGATAATTCTGGAGGAAACTCACTGACATACAATACTACGCTATGAAAGAAAGTAGTGAGTTAGGATAGTTTTTCGTAACTATTCAGACACAATTTTATTTTAGTTTTTAAAAATGAATTAGAAGTAAGTGTGTGAGTGTACGTGACTGACACAAGTCTAACGTAAGACATGTGATTAGCAATATTGTTGTTGCTTATAACCGTTTACTTATTAAATTTTTGAAAAATTTTTCAAAACCACTTCAAATTAACGTAGGTATACTCATTTAAAAGATAGTTGCATCTTTCTCGTATTTAATATCATTTTATAGTAGGTAAACTTGTGTTTAAAATTTTACTGTCTCCCATGTAATTTCAAAGAAGTTTAATTTTTTACTTGGATACCCAAATACTCACTGTTCACTTGTTTTTGGCATCAGATATGAGACAGTTTCTTGTTAGTTGGTAAAATTTATCCCTCTATAATTATTATTTTTACTATCTTGACCATTATAAATTTCTTTAAAAATATTATCAGTTAACTATTATAATATTAGAGTCATACTCTAATGTCTATACCGGTTTTTTTCTTTCTTCAGTGTTTTGCTTTACTAATAAAAAAATTGTTTTTCTTAAGACCATTGTCTCAGTTTTTTGACACCTTTCATATCAGTTTTGAGAAAAATAGTCACGAGCCTGTGATGTATTTAGAAAAATAAAAAATGCCAAAAGTATTTTAAGTTTTATCGAGACAAATATCCTTTAAGTTTTTTTTTGGTTATTTACCATAGTCACCAACTATTGGTATTTTCCTTCTTCTACAATCAAGCAGGAAGATTCAATACACGATAAATTTAGCAACCAGCAAAAAAAAATAACCCTTCTCCTAGGTTTCTTCCTCTTCTTAAACAAGTGAGATTTTTTAAATATTACCACAACGAATATTGTGATTACTTTAACTTGTAACGGGATATTTATACTCACTGATGGAACTGAGCTTCATGGGTACCCACGGAGATACAATCACGTTACAACGCGGACAATAAATCCACTTTCTCGTGATCTTGTATGCTTGCTTAGGGACCAGCTTAGTTCTGTCTTAACTCAGGATGCTCGCGCGTCAGTGTTTATTGGCGAGCCTACGTAGGTGGCAGGATAGGGTTGATATGCGGCTTACAACTTTCTTTTGGATGTCATGATCTCTAAGTAAAGTCTGTAAATAAAGAGTAGCTGGAAGGGCTTCGTGCAGAAAAAGGCTCAGGCAAAGCAAAACACAAACATTTTATGATTATAAGAACGAAGACTATATTAATTGCACTGGTACAAAAGTATCTGTATGTATGTGTGTGTGTTTTTCGGCCCACCACATTAACAGCAAGGCACGTATTGCCGAGGAAAGCTTTCCTCTCAGAGCCGATGACACGCTATAATTTGACTGTGCACAGAGAGAGAGATTACGGGGCTATAATGATTCTTACTTACGCACTGCACTTACCTAGTTTTTCATAGTCTTGTATTTACGCTTGTTGGCTGAGCAGATGGTCTTTTAACAGAAATTCTAGGCCTAGTATCTTACTGGCAAGTCATTTGTTTCAAGCCGTAAGGTGGCAGACACTGACAAGGCGATGCCGAGGCTGTCCCTTAATGACTTGGTGTGCTTTGTGGGTGGGAGACGCACGTGTCTATCCTACCTATACCTTATCACTTCTGGCCTAATGGCTCAGAGCGCCCTGCGCTAATACGCATCGCAGAACACTTGTCTCTCCTTTCTCTCTCTCTCTCTCATTCTCCCTTGAGTCATATCTCCATTTCAAAAATCCTATGACTTTTCCCATTTTTTTTCTTTCGGAAAATTAAAGATTGAGTACAGGTGAATTAAAAAATTATTCTAAATTAAATAAAAAACTTTCTATGGTGGAATATAACGCAAATAGACTGTCCTACAGACCAGACGATGAACATTAAAGTTCCGTATCTAAAAACTCATAAACATAGGAAAAAACCGGAAAATTATATTTACTACCTTTTACATATTTAGGAAGTCTAGGATACATGCAAAAACATAATCAAGATGCAATGGCTATTCTTAAGAAATGCAGTTGATTAGACTTATTTATAGAGACGTGTAATCCTAAATAGAAAAAATTATGGTAGCTGTGGATATTACTGGCACTGCTCCAATTATTGGCAGTCAATAGAAATAAAAACATACAAAACTATTTTATAATGAAGAATATGCAAAAAAAATTTTATCGTAAAGTACATAACTGCACAATATTATTCAATTTTGTATTAGTACGAAGCATTAATTTAAATTATTTTATCAATGATATCACACACAGGCGTGTGATAAATTTAAATTTTGATGCCAGTACTTGGTAAAATGTTTGTCGCTACTATTGAATGACTGGCAGATTCGGTAAGGTACAGCAATCCAACCTAACAAAGTCATCAACCACTGAAGCCTCTTGCTCAGTATTTTTCTTGGCCTTTTGAAGATATTTTTCAATCAGTCAACAAAAAGAAGAGTATAATTAAAACTCCATCAGTTATATCAGGTTCTCTGTGGCAAAAAAATCAGCGAAGAAAAAAAAGATAAAGTTGTTAAATTGGAAACAGCAGCAGAATAACAATGAAATAAGAGAAAACAAAAATGTTACAAATAAAAAGAGAAAATGGAAAATTCATCAAGGAAGGAAAAAAATTTATAAAACAACAAACTATAATTTAAAAAATTAGGCCAAACTTGTTGCACACCGAAAAATAATTAAATAAAATTCAACAAAAAAATAAATCCCAAGAAGAAACTCTAGTGAAGAAAAAATTAGAAAAAGATTTGAAGAACCAAATAAGCGAATTGCTAATAAAATTAAAACATATTGATAGCGTAATCTTATTATTTTTTTCCAATCATTATAGATTTTTTTAGATTAGGTAGATTTTATTGTGATTTTAAGTGATTAAGGTTAAAAATTATATTTGCCAGTATTACATGGACAGAAATTCAAATTTAGACAGTATTGGGGGGGCCAGTAATACGTGCATGGTGTCAGTAATAGAAGCATGTTGACTATATGCAAAAATATTTACTATTAATAATATGATCTTATTTATGTCCATTTAAAAAATCATTTATTGTTTTTTATGAAATGAAGTTAATAATAAAAAAAAGTATTAGATTGATATATTTTTCTTTTTCATGCCATACATTAATGTAGCCTTAGTCAAAAAAGAGCCAGTAATACCCGCAGTTACCCTAAAGCTGGTATTATCTTTATTTCCAAAAAATACAACACCAAATAATACTCTAAATATTACAGTTATGTACTTCACACAAAATTACAATTAATTTTAGATGACATTATTAAAAGAAAACTTTTTGGTACAGTATTAGCATACCTTAACACTATTGAATTTTAAAAAAAGTGGCTTACCACATGCACACTTAATAATAACATTACATCGTGATGAGAAAATTATAACGCCTGAACAAATTAATAAATTTGTTTTGGCTGAAATTTTTTCAAATAATATAAAACTCAAAAAATTAGTGATTAAACACATGCTTTATGACCTTTGTAGAGATCAGAGTGAATTAGTTAGCAATTCAAAAAAAAAAAATGTACAAACATTATCCAAAATCTTTTACAAACATAACTAAATTTAAAAATAACGGTTACCTACAATATATGAAAAGAAATTATAGGTCTGAAAAACATATTTACAAAAGGCTGAATGCAAAAATGAAAGTAAGACTTACGTTGATAATTCAAAAGTTGTTATATACAATAAATTTTTGTGAGTGCAGTATAAATATCATTTAACCGTTAAAGACTGTGCAGTAATACAAAGCATAAAATGTATTAATAACTAAATACACAAAAATAGTGACAGAGCATACATTGAAATAGGAAAATCAAACGAACTAATTAAAGAAACATGAAATGAAATTAGTATTTACGTAGATACTAGATACGTAAGTCCAATGGGAGCAGCTTGAAGATATCAGAAATATCCAATTTGTAGTATAAGTCCTACGGCTTTTTAATCTAGCTGTTCATCTTAAAAATAAGCAAAAACTAGTATTTAAGGAAAACAACATCAAAAGCGTAATAAAAAATTTTTAAACACCTTGTACAGCTGTACAGCTTAGTTTGAATCAAATAAAATAGATGATTTTTTAAAATCACGTAAATATGTCAATATTTCAGAACATTTCATTTTTAACAAAAAACTTAAAATTTGAATAAAAAAAGGAAAATTATAATAAAAAGTATTGCTATTCGTAAATTAAACATAGTATCTAAAAAAATTCCAAACAGCTTTTTTTAAATATTGTTTTCAATAAATAACATAGGGCTACATTATTCAAAGACATTAATACATACGATACAATAACATACAAAAATTTTAGGGTTACTGCAATTGCAATGGGTTCAATTGAACATAATTCTAAGATTGATAATATTCTAAAAGTAGCAATAATAATTATGTTTTTATACCAGTTAAGAAAATTGTTTGCTTGGTTTTTGATGTCAGAACATATTCAAGGAGATACAAAATGGAATAAATATAAAAATATTTTACGGAAGACTTCGATGATGATAATAATAATAATAATTACACAGCTCCACAAAGAAAAAAAAATTGAACTTCTGACCAGACCATGTAAATCTTATGTTTTTAAAGTCACTGAATTTAAATCTGAGGTCTATTTTATTTTACACCCTAGGATTTCTCATAACCTCAAAAAGTTAGCCTAAAAATCCGATAATTTCTTCTAAATTCAATCTATTTATTTTTTAACACAAAAAACCATGTGTACTTAATCCCTAATCCCCTTGATCAAAGAAAGCTCTAACCATATAACACTTTAACCTAAAAACTTAATAACTATGCAACCCTCTAACCCCATAACTACTAAACCCCATGTCCCCACCCCCCGAAAAATGAACAAAATATTTTTTTGACGAAGCTATAGTATTCTTATGTTTTTTGGGTCGCTGAATTCAAATCCAAGGTCTGTTTTACTCCATCATCTTAGGGTTTTTGTATTTAATATTCAACCTACTCTTAGCCTTACACAGGAATAACGACGTGGACGTAGTAGGCTTATGTTCCCTTTGGGGTGCTTGATTAGCGTGAGTCACTTTGCCTCTCACGTCTCGGGGTGCTTGATTAGCGTTAATTCCCTTGCATCTCACGTTGGTAGAATCACATTAACTTTTTTCTTCATTCTGTCTCTTACTATACCATTGACTTCTGTCTTCAAAGCTTCTGCGTAATGGTTTCCTCTTGCGCTTGTTTTTGGGAACCTCTACTTTTTGCTTTAAATTCCAGCAGAAATCTGCCAACATATTCTTATCCCATCTTCTTTGATAGCAGCGTTCCATTTCTTTTAAATCCTGGTAGAAGCATTCACCTTGTTCCTCACTATAGTCACCTAAATTTTCCGGGAACTCATTTAGGTGTGAATGTAAAAAATGCAGCTTTAAATTCATAATAAAACCTAAATTATCGAAATTTTTTACCATTTCATTTACTCTTCTCTTGTAATCATCACTTTTATGGTTCCCTAAGAAATTTAAAGCAACATTTTTGAAACTTAACCACGCTAATTTTTCTGTGGCGCTCATCTTACTTATGAATTTACTGTTGTGAAACATTTTGCGGATTTGTGGTCCATCAAAAATTCCTTCATTTAATTTGGCATCTTAAACATTTGGAAATTTACTTTTTAAATATACAAAACTATCTCCATTTTTATCCAAAGCCTTAACAAATTGCTTCATAAGGCCCAGCTTTATATGTAGTGGAGGAAGAAGAATCTTAGATGAATCAACCAAAGGTGCGTTGATGACATTTGCAGATCCAGGATTGAAAGCTGTTCTTCTTGGCCATTCTTTTTTTTTCAAATGATTTTTTTTATCTCTACTGTCCCACAAACACAAGTAGCAGGAATATTAAGTAAATCCACTTTGTTGGCCAAGAATCATGGATAAAATCTTCAGATCACCACATATTTGCCACCTGTGTTTGGAGTATTGTAATTTTTCTAAGACAATGCTAATGTAAGGGTATCCCTTATTCGTAACAGTTGAATGAGCTACTGGGACTACGGCAAATTTGTTCGTGTTATGAAGTCAAACTGCTTTCAAACTTTTCTTGGAAAAATTAATAAATGGTCTACATTCTTGAACTTTGCATGCGTTTTTTTTTATTTCATTCATTATTATATTAATATCACTACAGTAGAATAATGATGAATCAGCATTATGGGAAAAATATTTTCTAAAATTTTGTTTTCTGTTTCGATATGTTGTCACTTTCGTGTCTACTGTAAGATTTCTTTGTTTCAAATCAGAAGCTAAAAACTCCTCAGCTTCCTTTGACAAACCTAAATTTCTGACAAGATCGCTTGGTTCAGCTTGTGTATATTTTTGTGTAACTATATTGTCTTTCTTTTTTTCTTTTATAAAATCCTCATCAGAATCACCATCTTCTACTTCTTTTTCTTCTTCTTCGTCCTCTTTGTCTTCGCTGGTGTAATTAATGTTTCCGTCATTATTGTCTTTATATTCTGTATTAACACTATCGGTCGTTAAATCTTTATTAATAAAAAGTTGTTTCGTGTATTCAGGTTTTAAAATGCTTCTAACGTTTGGATACACAATTTAACATCATGTTGATTGGTTTATACCCTCAACGTTTATTTAACAGAAGTAACAATCTTTTTTAGATTTGAGCTTGCTCCATCTTGCTGGAACTAAAATAACTAGTTTGCTTTTGTCCTTATTGGCATGCTAGCGATTACACATTGCGTAACAAGCTGAACAAATAAAGTTTGGTGTCCATTCTGTAATATTATCGGATATTTAAGTCTTAAAACATTCCATGTACATGCACTTCACTTTGTTGTTTATTTTCCTACGATTTTTTTCAACTACAAAATTAGCACAAACATTAAAAAAATGTTTGGATCATTTTTACATTGAACACCATGAAAGTTTCTTGTAGTTTTAAACTCAACGCTAACCAAGTAACCCACTATCGTTGAGCTGCGGTTGCATAATGACGACGCCTGCGGGCGCTTTTCCACCCTAATCAGCCGCCGATACTGGGGTTCCGACTCCCTGCATCGTAACGCACTTTCTTCGTGTGCCTGCCATGATGGTGTGAAATCCGTAACCCAGGGACTCTGCAGGATCACGGATTTACTCCGTTGCCCACCGTCTCCACGTGGAGGTGCCCTGGGCGCAGATACATGAAGAAAGAGAGCGACTAACAAAACAATTTACAATTTAAAGTTATTGGATATTTAAGTTTATTTTTAAAGTAACAAAAAACGCTAAAACTATGGAGTTGAACAGACCTTGGATTCAAATTTAGTGACCCAATAAACATAAGAATACCACGGCATGGTCAAAAAAATATTTTGTTCATTTTTTGGGGGGTGGGGTCATAGGGTTAAGTAGTTATGGGGTTATAGGGTATAAGTTTTTGGGTTAAAGTGTTATATGGTTAGAGTTTTTTTTGATCAAGGGGATTAGGGATTAGGTACACATGGTTTTTTGTATTAAAAAATAAATAGACTGAATTTAAAAGAAATTACTGGATTTTTAGGCTAATTTTTTTAAGGTTATGAACAATCCTAGGGTGTAGGAATAAAATAGACCTTGGATTTAAATTCACTGACCCAAAAAACATAAGACTTACATGGTCTGGTCAGAAGTTCAATTTTTTTTTTTTTTGTGGAGCTGTGTTATGAATTAACAAAAGAATGTTCAAATGAAAATTTAGTTATGAGCCTCAGTATAAGTAGAAGAAACTGAAGCCCGTATATCGGGAGCGCTCGTAGCAGAATAAATAAGATACTCGGTTTTAAATGCAGGAGGTCAAGTGTTTAGATCTTTTTAAAAGTGTTTTTTTTTAGAATTGTAAAAGAAAAAAATTTTGAGTTGACAGAAAATTAGTGTGGAAAAAAAATTAAAATTCAATAAGAAATTAATTGTTTCGTGTTGTGTGGGACTATGAGAGGAGGGACATGTGGTGAGAGGAGATGTGCAGGAGACTGGCGCAGCACGGAAGAGATAAAGGGGTGAGGAAAAATGTGTAAGGGCCTGACGGTGAGAGCAACGGGGTAAGAGGGGAAACGAAATGAAAAATTCACTTCCGTTACACATTTTTTCAAAGGAAAAATTCTGTAATCGTTGATTTACTCTTGCCCATAACGTGCCTTTAGATGTATAAGTTAAAAAAAATTTAATTATTTCAAACTTATTTATGGATAATAATTTGTTTAGACAATTTATAAGGTTGACACTACCAGTAGCCAACATATACTCATGCTACCTCATGTTAAATACCATCGAAATGAAGTAAGATATGACAGATCTGACAGATCCAGTCACTTTTCCCATTTGCAATATAAAGTAAGTCGATCGATTTTTTAAGCGCCGTTTGGTAAGGACAAAAAATTACACCATCTGTTTAAGCACACAATGTTTCGACATTATTGATAGTTGTGTACCTGTTATGAAAGCTATTTTTACATATCTGAGAATAGATAAATAAGACATAAGTATATAACTAGTAACATTTAAAATTCTGATCTACGACTGTTACAAATTAAAGAATGGCAAACAATTTTCTAAAAATTTTCTCGGCTTCTACTGATGCTACGACACACTTTTTTAAAGGATACTAGTGCCAGAACAAATTTGTAAAGATAACATGATGATAACATCATTGGTTTTTGAGATGTTTACCAAACCATATCTTCAAAAATTTCACATTTTTGGGACGCCATTTTGGAAGTGATAAGTAATAATAATGCAAGAGTGGTGTTGGTTTAGTGGTAAGCTGGTAAGCGTGCCTGGTACTGACACAACATCGTTCTATGAGGCGTGAGTTCGATTGTTGGTCAATGCAGATTTTTTTAAGAAGCTGTTTGTATCAGAAAACGTTTCTATCCAGGTTTTCCCTGAAATCTACCTCCAATGTGGTTTCATAAAGTTTCTTTGCCCTACAAGTTTTTGGGCCTGGTAATTGCGAAATCGAGTTACAGCTGTAGAAAGGGAGTAGTGGATTCGATACCAGGCTCAGACAGGAAACGCAGCACAGTAATCGGGAAAAATCAAAAAGTGGACAAAAATCGGGATGCAAACCAATTATCGAGCCAAGTGAACGTTTGCGGGCTCGTACAGTGCCGTCTTTAGGCAACTTGGGGCCCGGGGCCAGTGGTCTCTTTGGGGCCCTTTTCAGCAAATTATTTTTACCTATGTAAGATTAAATAATAAGTGAAAAAATATCAAGTAATAAATCATTCTAATGAGTAAGAAAAATTTATCGATAGAACCTTCTAGGTGACATCTTATCTTCAATTTGTTCACTTTGCAAAAGAAAGTGAATGTCAAGGAATTTTTTTCATCGTACTTTATTTATTTGAATAGAACGCGGATATTTACCTCATGTAAATTAAGTGTTATCAGCCTCGAGCGCAAGTTTGAAACAGTGCCCTCCCGTCAAACTACTTGGGAACTTTTGGTAGGACTAAAAAAGTAGGACAGTACTATGAGTTTGTTCTCATTTGCTTGCGGAAAATCGACCTTTTGAGGCCTGGCCACCTGGCGACTGAGACCAGAGGCATTTGCATATAGTTTCTGTCCTCTTCTAGTCTGACCAATCGTTCTCAAGTTGGTTAACTGGGGGCGCTGTTTCAAAATTGCGCTCGAGGCCAATACTGCTATGTGATAAAAAAATTATACCATTAATGTGTATTTGAATGGTTGGCCAATACATATTGATCTTGAGAAATCTAATGACAGTCAAACAATAAATGCTTGTAAAAAATTATGCGAAAAATACGATAAAGACTTAAATGAGCAAGACTTAACTTCTGAATGCATTCAGTTTAAACATTACCTTAGTGAAACGCAGAAAAATAAAAACTTATCTATTTTGGACATGTATTTATCAATGAAAAAAGAAGTTTTAACTTCAGTGTTCCCTAACATAGAATTGTATGGGCGAAAGATCTTTTTCTAAATTAAAATTTTTAAAGAATGACCATAGAAACTCGATGGCACAAGAAAGACTAAATTATCTAACTATTACGAGTATAGAGTCTGATTTACTAACGGACGTTGAATTGAACGAAATATTATCTAAATTTTCAGCAAAAAAATCTAGGAAAAAAGTTTTTTAAATCAATTGTATTATTTGGCAAATAATAAAAGTTCTTTTTGCAAAAAAAAGTTCTCTTTTTTCCCTCTGTATTATGTCCTTTTTCAAACATTTTTCTTACTTAAAGTGGGGTCAATTTTCTTATTTTGAAGCTTAAACAGTTAATTTTACTGTAATTGTGAACGTGATAAGCTCAATTATTGACTTATTTATAGTACTAGATTAAAAACATAATTGTATCTTAATATTTTTTTACTTTTAAATATTTGACTGAGTTTTTTCTTAATTTGAAGAACAAAAAACTATTAACTGATACAAATAAAGAACAATGAATAAAAATTGAAAAATCTCTTTTTTATAACAAATAATCCCAAGTCTTGAAGTAATCCTAGTTCCGAATAATCTCAGAACTTAATAACCTCAAATGTGCAACAAGTTGATAGTAGATATTAAATTTGAGCTATTATTTCACACCAACAAACACATTATTTCCGCCTATACTGAGTTAGGATTAGAGATTTTTCTCATTAAAAAAAAAAATTGTTTTGTGTTGCTTGGGGGCCCTGGAACCAGGGCCCCGTTGGCCCCTGCCTAAAGACGACACTGGGCTCGTATTAATCTTTTATCAATAACCCATAAATTGCAATACCACGGTTTTTGAAAAATTTTATCACATAGGTTCAAAGGAAAAGCAGCAGCTTTTTAACCAATTTCTTAAAATTTTGTGTCTCGAAAAAAAGCAAAAAAAAAAAAAATTTGATTCAACCCATAAAAAATTTAAAGTAGAGGTAAAGGGGATAAAATACTCAGTTTTCAATGCGAGATCTGTATTTCATTGACATAAGACCTTAAGATAGACATGCATGTTTTTAAGTAAATTTTGTACTTTAACCCCGAAGAAATGTGAATAAAGGATGAAGGGGGTGAGATTAAAAAATTTAAGATTAGAATGTGTATTGAGTGACCTAAAAATTTATTAGATTGCTTTTTTTTTGCTTTTTCCCGACACCTAATTTCCGTAACTTATAAAATTTCAAAAAATTAACTTAAAAGCTGCTGCTCGAGCCTTCAACCCTCATGATGTCATCGAATTATTCAAAAATTGCGGTGCAACAATTTATAGGCTATTACTCACAAATTAATTTGAGTCTAAAAGCGTTCACTTTACTCGAAAATTGGCTTGCATCCAAATTTATGGCCACTTTTTGAAGTTTTTCAATGACTTTGCGCCAGCCTTACTGATCCATCCTAGCCTGGATCCGATGCTGTGGCAACTTGTAAAAAAAATTATAACAATAATAATAACAATAACCATTATAATAATAATGCACATACTTAATACACAACACCAAAATATAGGCGTTGACGACAAAATATGTGCAAAGAAAATCGATGTGAAAGAAAAACGAAAACTGCGTCAAATAAAAATAAATGTAAATGTAAATTATAGTAAATAAATAAATGTAAATTATCATTACTATCAAATGAGCATTTTTTTGTACTTGGGATACACAAAAGTCGCAACCACTAAAGGTAAACGTTCATTGGATTTATTTTGGAATGAAAAAATAAATTAAAATTTTACGATTTTCGACAGAAATCTGTCATTATTTAAACAAATTTATTTTAACTGGTTTTATATTTTTAAGATTTCTACTCCCAATTATATAATAAAAGTTCCATTTGTGCAATTATAATATCATGGGTGACAACTTTGAAGTATTAATAATCACATGTTAGGTTTGGTTTTTTTTGATACCAGCCAACATGTTCAACTACAACTAAAACTGTATACAACCATGAGAAAAATCAGTCCCCCTATTTGTTTGATTCCACTAGCTTAAGTGTTGTCATCGGTATCATATAATTAATATGGTATTCCAACAAAAAAATTTAATGTGTAAGAATGAATGATTCAGTCAGTAACCAATTGAAAGTGTCTAATAAAAATTGATAAAATTTTTTTAGTCGGTTTCAGTCTTTTGAACTTTTGAACGTTATTGTCTTTTATATCGTTTTCCAAGTGCAGAAACTGACTAGAAACAGACAAAAAAAAAATTTTTATCAGTTTTCATAACTCTTTAAATTAGGATAAAGTAGCGACAGACGACTTTTTTGAAATAATCAGTGCAGATTAATGTGTACTCACTAAGGAAACAAGAACACCAAAGTAAGGAACAAAACTATCACACTGATTGAAAAAACAATTGTATAACTTTTTTGACTTTACAGAGAGAAAGTTCATCGCCCTAATCCATTTCCAAATTCTTGTGATTCTGTTGTCAATACTTTATTTGTATGTATTTCATAATTTCCATTATCACAAATGGTTTAATTGTTATCTAATATACATGAGGCACTAAAACAAGAATTAAAAATATGTGGCAGCTGATTACAGAGATCAATCTGCACTTCATGAGATAAAAGAGTTTGGAAGTTTTTTTTTAACAATTGTGACAGTGATGCTTTAAACTTTTATTTTCATATTTTGGTAATTAGTTAAGATTAAACTGAGCTGATTCATTCCCATAAGGTCACGTGTCACTTCAAATTGAATATCCAAACGAAGTAATAATTGAAAACAGAATCACAAACAAAACATTGTCAAATTATTTAGAAAAAAAAAGAGTCAAATGAATAACTACTTTATAAACACCTTTGAGTCGTTGAAGGCCGCAAAGATGAAAAAAGAAATGTTTGAAGTAGGGATCCCTTTTTCTTGTTGAAGTTTCTGATGCAGGGGTCTAAGATTCCTTTCAGGTTAAGCAGAGTAAGAAGGGTGGTTAATGTCTAGTACTTACTAGCAGTCATAAGGGCCAGTTCAGATATCAGACTTGTTGGAAACAGGACACAATGTTTGATTGACTATGTATTTAAAGTAATTTTAATGCTGATACAAAATGTCGATTTTTTTATGTTAACACAAATATTTAAAATGACTAGTAGGCACACAACATTATATTATAATAATGATAATTACTTGATATTTGCAACATAACAAAACTGTTTTGATAGATGAAACTGAAATGGTTTTAATATATCATAATTTTAAAAACATTCTGATTTATTTTGAAGATTATTTAGAAAACTTACATCATTATTTGTTAGTTTGTAAATACAAATTTCTTTGAAAAAATAGGCATATAATTATTGTACAATAAAAGAAATTATTGTATGATCGTTGAATGCAGAATATAATGTGGCTGATTACAAATTAATGAAAACAGTGATCTACTTTATCAACCTACGATATTTAAGTAGTGTTAGGCCTAAGGAACTCAAAAATTTAGAAGGAACTATCTTTTAACGCTGAGAAATTGACTATTGGGTCACTACTCTCCTGATCTATAAAGAAGTAAATTATTATTTATAACTGAAAAACGTATAGGATGTTGATCGCCAGCGCTTGCTTGCCTGAAAATCCATTTAATTATGCTTCATAATTAACTACTAGTAGAGCTAATCGGGTTCTGTGGTTGCAAGCAGGAGATATGAGTGTAACTATTATTTATAATAAAAACAAGTTAAGCTACTGTGCGTAAAATTTTATTATTTACGAAAAAAATAGTTGACAAACTCGACGCTTGCTTGTCCAAAGACTTATTTAATTACTAATTATAACTTAAAAACAGTTTAGCTACTCAGCACCACTGCTTGCTCGCCGATGAATTTATTTTATTATTATTTATAAAAAAAAATTAGTTAGTTAGTTAGACTTTTAATTAATGGTTTCCAAGAATTCACTTCATTACGAAAGATTACTAAAAAACAGTAGGACTATCTAATCAACACCTGTGCTGTCTTGACAAAAAGTTAATTTTATCATTAGGTATTTAAGAATAAGCTTGAGCTACTCATCACAAGAGCTTGATCCTTCATGGATTAATAAGACTATTATTTATAACTAAACAACAGTTTAGCTTTTCGGCACCAGTGCTTGCTTGCTCATGAATTAATTTAATAACAATACAAGTTCTAAGCTCCTTATCGCCAGCTCTTACTCACCTAAATATTGATTTAATCATCATTTATTGCTTAAAAAACAGTTTAGCTACTCAGACACAAATCTTGGTTGGTCATTAATAAATTTTATAAGTATTCGTGACTAAACAATAATTGGGCTTATTATCAACTGCTCGTAATCACCCAAATACTAGTTCGATTCTTATTTGTTACTAAAACATTGCGTAGATACTTGGCCACAGTGTCTGCTTGCTTAATAATTAATTCAATCATCATTTATAACTTAAAACAATAACAGTTGCGCTCCCTATCAATGGCATTTGCTCACCGCAAAGTTCATGAAACTATCATGTCTAGCTGCAAAACATTTCAGCTACATACCGTTAGCGTTTGCTCGCATAGAAAAAATTGTAATTATTAGACCAAAGTAAAAAAATATCCACAATCATATCTGATAAAAATATATTGTATTATATAAAAGTTCAAAAAATCGTATGTTGGTGAAACTTGTATCAATTCATTAATATGATAAATATGCATTATTTTTGATTTGACAGTAAAATTTTATACATTATATGAAACTTATTACACCAACTTTTCAAATTATAATTTTCTTCATAAGTGTATTATTCTATTGACGTATTTAAAATAAGTATACAGTAAAATTTTGTTACTTTCAAACAATAACTGAAAAATAATATAAAATACTTATCAATGTATCTTGAAAGCAAATTTAGGATTTACAATATTTTAATACAAGTGTATAAATAGTGATAAGCTTACAGCTTTTCAAAATACATAAACATACCACTTGAAAGTATTTTTTGATTTAATTCAAAAAGTATACTTGATTAGATCTTTTTGATAAACCATTGAATATGTAGAGGGAATAAATCGAACATTTTTTCAAAGAAACATAATACATGATGTTTAAAAAATAAAACAAAACGTTTTAAAAAGTAACAGTAGATACAGACTCCATCAATATATGAAGTGTTATACACCGGGTATTTTCCGCAATCGTCACCAACAAGTAATTGTAGGTTATGCTCTACGTTACCATCAGGTTGGTAAGTCAACTACCTTGAATTAATTGGCGCTCTGTTCCGTAATCTGGCCAGTTAAAACAGCAGATGACGTGAAAGTCGAGAAAAAACGGGAAGATTTCGTGATCAGTGTTTCTTTGGGTTTGGGGTACTTTGTTATTAATCTAATTATGTCAGCCAAACAAAAAGTAGCAATTGTTGATTCAAAGTCTGGTAAAAAGTACCAAGTCCTTCTGTCTGAGAGCTTGGCAGAGCAAGTAAAGATTGGTATGTTTATTTAATTTAAGTGTTTAACCTTATGGTTACAATCACTTTGGAAGATAGAAAATTACGATAGTAAGCTTCACATTTGTCTCAGTCTTACCTCATTAACGTAAATAAAAGTTTCTTAGTAACCAGATTCCAATATTTCATGTTTTGTATATATTTCAATCTAAGAGTTTTGCTGTATATTTGCGTGCATTGTGTGTGTGCATCTATTTGTGCAGAATTTAATATTTTTAAATTTCCTATACCTTAGATGAGACATTAAGGTTAAAAGTCATTGCTCAAGTCCAGCTGAAACGCCAAGCAGTTGATCAAAACAATTATTCTACTTCAACCATAAACAATGGGTCATTCAGTACGATACTGAGCGAGGACAAACCTTTTCAAGTAAAGCTGTACGATCAATCTACTAAACGCAATGTTGCCTTATACGTAGATGCAAGTACTTGAAGTAATATGAATGGTTTGTTATATTGCATAGTTACAATTATTTAGTACTTTGTCTTTCATAATTAATCGAATTACTCGTTGTGTAGATACATTGGTTTTATCAAAATTAATGGCCTTATACAAAGCTTCACTAGCCACAAAAAATCACCTGATTGTGATACAGAGCTTGCTAATTTTTAGTTAGACTTGTTTGACTCATTGAATCAAGAGTAGTATAAATTATTTGTCGATGAAGACACGTTTGAGCGAGCACACAAAGGTAAGTGACAACCGTTCATCAATCTTATGTATATGCTCTTGCATCACTGCTCTATATAAATACGTGTATGAAATCTGTCCAGATACAACCTTTGCCTCACAACTTTTGACTGACCATCTTACTGCAATAAGTCGTCAGTATGCAAAGGCAATCTCAACTTTAAACTCTTCGATGGCTTCAGAATTTAATGCTACGAAGGCAATGGGTTCCAGAAAAGTCGATAATAATTTACCTAAAGTTAATGAGTCAACAGACTCTGAAGAGGAAGTTGGTGTCGAAAACAAAGTTGGTAAATATTTATTAACAAATTACGTTTTTCTCTTGAGTAATACAACATTTCATTAAAATATTTCGCATAAATCAAATTTGCGTAGTTCGCCATTGCCAAAGGTGGAGTGATGTTCAAGTTCTTCTGTTATTAGCACTGTTTTAGGATGATGATGACCTGTACAGTAATCAATCTTTGACTTGTCAACAATTTTGGAAACTAATTGTTGCCAGGCTTAATGAGAAAGGTTACCATTTTACCACGAAACATTGTACTATCGAAATGGATTCGTTAAAAAAAACCTACAAAAAAATCAAAGATCATAACGCTGGTTCTGGAAATGATTCCCAAACATGCGCTTTTTATAACGTACGCTAACTGTTTAGTTTGGGCTTATCGTATTTATATTTTTGATAATATAATAGCTTATATATTTCAGGAACTGGATAGATTTTTTTGTAAAAAGCCATGGGTAAAACTGTTGTCCGTTGCCAGAAACTCAATAGGCACAAAGAATTTTGATAAAAATAATACCAGTCCATCAATGAGTACGTATTTCTTTTGTAATAATAATCTTTATAATTCTAGCTAAACTATTTCATTATTTCAGAGCGCAGTTCACTGTCGCAATTCAAACAAGAGCTACTGGAGGAGAAACGATTGAAAAGAGCCGAGACTAAAGCTTATCGGGAAGAAAAACTGTCAGTTTTAAAAGCTTTTTTAGACAAAGTTAGCAAGTAGTTTTTAATGTTTCGTTTTATTCTATTATTATTTTGCATCGCATTATTTATTCTTAAGGTTGGTTAAGTGACATCACAAGAAATTGCTTTGTTTGCGTCAGTATATACCAAGTATGTGTTCTTAAAAGTAATTAGTATGTAAGTAGTTATCTTCAAAAAGTTTAAATATGTGTTTACTCCAGATTACCTTATTAAAAACGTCTTTGATTGTATGATATTATTATAACAAAAATTCTACGTTTATTGTATCATGTGGTTAAGTGTAAAGTTGGAGTGCTGTGCAATACATCATAATAGATGTGTAAACAAAGGTATTTTCGTATGTAACGGTGCCCCACCGTTAGGCCACGTTAGTAGGCTAGGACCGATAGGGAAAGAAGGAAAAGGGAAAAACGGAGAGGACAGTTAGGAAAGGATGGAAAGGGAAGAAAAGGCCAAAAAGGATCAGATTAGCTTGGGCAAGCGACCGCGCGAGAAGCGGAGAATTTTTGGAGTTCTCTTGCGATCGGTTTGTTTTCGTTCTGCACGATAAGTTTCGAGTACCACAAGAGGCGGAAGGTTTCCCCAGCCAGAGGGTAACGCGAGGCTAGCGTCAGCGACCTCGACCTCCAGACGCTACCAGTAGGGACGCCTACTGGCCCCAGCGTTGGCACGGCAGCTCCTTGGAGACCGAGAGAGAGTCGTCCACCCTGCGACCGTGAGTACCGGTCCTTAGACGACCGCTTTATTGTAAGGGCAGCGGCCCTCGTTTAGCCCGCGTAAGTCTGCCCGGTCTGCGTTTTCGCGCCGCGAGCTCGTCGAGCAATCGCGCTCGACGAGCGTGTTCTCACACGCACACACACACACTACACACCCGCGAATACCTCTTTTTGTATAATTATTTCATATTCACTGAATATATATTTTTAATTTAAAAATACCCGCGAGTGCTAATTCTTTTGTTGTGCCTCAACTTCCCTCTTTATTTATAGTTGCAAGCGATCGTCGCGAAAAACGACGACTGACACTTTACAGCCGCGATACCTGATTCCGCAGCGGCGTCTCAGCGCACGAGACCCGCGAGATATTTTACAGGGAGTACCACAACGTTGGGTATCCGGGCAACACAGGCCCGGTCGAAGTGGAGAGACTCCGCCTCGTTGATCCGCGTTGTACACCCCGTAACACGTATTACTACGTCTTATACTTGTTGAATAAGGAAGGTAAAGGTAATTTGAAACACTAAGACCCAGAAGTAAGCAAATATTAATATATAATACGTATGTATTGTCAATAAAAATTATTATCTTCATAAAAGTTCTCGTATATTGTTTATTTTGAGCCTATCCTCTTGTTTCTGAACATTATTAACTCTGAGTGGTGCAGGATTTTTTTCATCCATGACTGGGACAAGTATAGGATAAGATAAAAGCACCAGCACGTGAGCACTTTTTCCATAAAGTCTTTGTTTTCTCATTTTTATTGAATTTCTGATTTGCATAGCAACAAAACTGTCATTGGGACAGTAAGTTTATATTTTTTTCTTTAAAAAAAAAAAAAAAAGTTTTTCTAGGTCACGTGTACAATTAATAAATCGATTTTAAAGTTTTTTTACCAATGACCCAGTAGATAAACAGCGTGTTCAGGTATTGGTACAGATACGTAGTTTTGACCGAGTACTTGAACATCCCATGTTAATTAAATGGGAAAGAGGTTATGTTAGCTGCCTTCTACTGATTTTAATTTTTATTATGTATTGCAAATAATTAAATCGAAAAATTTCATTCTAATTTCATTGGTAACATATTATGAAAACTATAACGACTGGCTTGACATACTATTATTATTGATTAATAGTGATTTCAATCGTTTTTATGTGTTCGAGTACTGGGAATAGGTAAAACCTAATGGTACCAGTACCTGAACAGTCTCACAAGCCACCTCGTACAAGTTGCACGAATAAATAATTTTTTTTTCTCGTTGAGTATAAAGACTTACTAAAATATTAACTTTGTTTTATCTAAAGAACGATCAAAGGATATCAGAAAAATTGTTTTTTTTTATCCACTTAGATTGAAAATAGTTTATTGAAGCTGTTCAATCTACTGGTGCATTTGAGGAAGTGTTCACGTACTGGTGCTTTTACCTTAGTGCAACTCATCTTCATGCTTTAAACATAGGTTGTGAAGGACACAGTAACACAGTACGTAGTATGGTACAAGATCCGTCCTCTTCATGTGCATTTGGTTTAACAAACACCTCCAACGCAACTTCAACAGTCCGATGGAACGTTCAACCATGCTTCAACTTTTTGAGAGAGTTTTATTGAAATACGCTTGCTCCACTGTCAAATCTCTATCATTTCTATAAGGAACGAGAACGGGCTTCTGGATAGTGTACGCTGAGTCCCCCAAAATGTGTTAATGATCTCGGAAGTATGCATTGTTGCACATTTGCTGCACACAAGAAAACTTAAACACCCTCATGTCGTGAACAGATCCAGGCATCCCACAAAAACAATGGATGAACTCCAATTTATTGTTGCAAATAACCTATAATACATATATTCATGTTTTATATAAAACACGTAACTACTATTAACAGATTTAATAGATTATAAATATGTTTCTCTTTACTTAAAGTTGTACTGTGTGTACATTTTTCTGATTAACATAAAATTGAGCATCTCGTTTCGGAGTTGGAATTTTTATATGTGTTCCATCAACAGCTCCGATTACTCCTAGAAGTCCATACTTTTCTTCTATTACTTGAAAAATTCTGTTTGCTTCTTTAGGACATGGCCACTTGATGAAGGAATTACTAGTTTTACAAATTTCTTTCACAACTCCCTTGACAGATCTCCATGCTGTAGCCATTCCGACCCCAAATTTAGTCACTACTGATCTATACGGATGAAGAAGTGAAGTGAATTACGTACTATTTGTATTTTAAGTAAAAACAAGAATTGTTTACCTGTAAGTGTCTGGACTTCCTAAGAACCACAATGCTATAAATAATTGTTTTTCAGGTTCAATGGGCATATTACCTGCAATTCCAGGAGTACCCTCCAAGTCTGGCCTTATCAAGGTAAGTCAATAGTAAAAAGTATCACGGTTTAATCTATACATATATAAAGAACGATTAGAATCATAATTATATTAATTTGTTAGACAGTTGCACTATGCCATAATTTACCTGAAATTTTCCTTGAATTCTTTGTCAGTATATGGATAAACAACAGTTTCAATAAAATTTGTAACTCTGGGCTTTGGTCTTCTCTCATTTTCATCCTCACTGTCGTCAAATAAACTATCATCGGATTCACTAGAACTGGAGCTACTAAAGTCAACAATTATTGCTAACATTAGAGCTTTAATCTCCATTTTTGCAACACTTAACACTTGCAAGCTTGTAGATAGCTAGGGAAAAAAGGTATGTGAGTTAGATATAAGTTTGAAGTTTTTGTTGTTGTTTTGCTGTTAATTGTCGTCTGCCGTTTTAATTGGCCAGATTACGGAACAGAGTGCCAGTTAATTCAAGGTAGTTGACTTACCGACCTGACGGTAACGTAGAGCGCAATCTTAAATTACTTGCTAGTGACGATTGCGGAAAACACCCACCATTGAAATTACCAAACATTAGTTAAAAGTTCATGTCACTGTTCATCCTGCGATATTTTTATACCTGGTTTTAATACTGAGATAACTTTTTCAGACATCCTGGGAAGAATGCTTATTTGCAATTGTGTCAATGATTCTTGTTTCTATTTGAGCAAAAAAACATATTAAATATTCATCCAAGAGGGTTCTAAAGTAATTGCCTACATATTTAAGTGATTGTATTGTTGTGTGTAAAACTCTTTGCTATTTCTGAACTTCATCTTGCTGTTGAAGTATATTTCTCAAATTTTCTTCGGTTTCTGGTGTAGTCTTGGAAAATTAGTATTTATTGTTCAACCTACCATTAATTCTAGCAGTGACAGGCAACTCTGAAATTGATGATTGATAACTATAAGTTGTATGATCTGGGGAGTAATTCTCTAACGTACCTACACTAGAAATGCATTGTCTTCTCCTTTTTCTTTTTCGGCCTTTAGCAAAAATTTTACAATTTTCTTCGCAATAAATATTCAAAGCCTTCACCAAGCTGTTTAGATATTCTTGTACATCTGTCTAAAAACTCTTATTTATGATAGCTGCAAAATCAAAAAGCAATGTTACCAAACTAATTTTTTTGTCATGAAACTATAAATCGGTAAACAGTTTTTAATTACTTTTATCTAAGCTCCAGACATTCTTTTTGTACTTTATGTCGCTATAAACCACCAACGATGATTCATTTTTTGAAACCCTGGATGTACAATAATGTGTTGCAACACTAAAAGAGTAAGCATACGGGATTCCAGCGTTTACAGTTTCCACGTCAATACAATAAAGTTGCCCTGGTGTACTGTATGGTAGCATTATATGAGAATACATATTTCAAGGTTGAATAGTTTTGTTCAGTAAGTAATTTTTAGTTCAGATGAGAAAAAGTATTTATTTGAGTTTCTGTAACTTGTGAACTCTTGGAACCAACTGATTTATTGAGAAAAACTGTTTAAGAAACTTTTGGTACCTTTGGATCTGTCGTTGTGTCTTTTGACTAGACTAAATCTTGAAAAACAAGCAAATGAAAATGATACAATTTTGCAAATAAATTTCACATTTGTTGAAAAAGTTTCAATAATAACACTTACCAGTTAATTTTCTCGCAATATAAAAATGTAGAAAGAACTTGGAAGTTTTAAAAAGTAGTGTAAACAATTGATTAACATCAATTAGAAAAGTAGCTTTTATCATCATTCGTCCATCACGTGGAACTGTGCAAATTGCTGATGTAAGTACTTGATGTAAAATGAATAGAAATGAGTTAAATATTTTTATATTTCTCATCGAGTTTGCTTATTGCTTTCAATTCATAAGAAAAAATATGACCATTTTGACTGTTTGTAGACGATGCCTTGTCGATTTCACTTTCACTTGAATCACTCAAATCAGACAAGTCTTCAGGTAGGAGACCAATAACTGAATGTACCGGTGATGATTTATTTACTACTCACAATTCAATCCTATGAAAAGCAAGAAATCTTATGCACGTCGTCAAGTAGTTAAAACTTATCATAATTACTATAAATAATAACAATAGAATATTGTGAAGTAACTAATTGGTGTACATGAATCACAACAGCAATCAGATGTCAAAGCGAGCTATACATATAGGTAGAGAAAAGAACGAGAAGAGCGAGATGAGAAGCAAATATGTATATGTCGTCGTCTCGGAAAAGTCCACAGTGATGAGAACCTCTGGAATTTTCCCCCACTCCTCTGACTATTGTTTCTCCAACACTCTATAGATAGGTATGTTAGTGACAGTAACTTTCATGTCACTGACAGTAATTTTCACTGTGGGAATCCTCTTCACCCAACGCTGATGTTACATTAAAAAAATAACCACCTACCCTTTAGCGGCCAAAAGTTAAAACTTAAAGGTTATTATAATACTTGATGACATATTAAAAGTTGTAATTAAACTTCTGTCGAAATTTGGAATCAATTAGTTCAGTAGTTTCCAAGATTTTTGCGAACATACAAATAAACGCTGTTTCTTTATAAAATAGTAAGATTGGTAAACAACGTGTTGTTTCTCTTAAAAATCAAGGAAAACTTTTTTCCTACTTCAGGCATTTTTGAAAAGCTGGTGTGCCTTGAGTCGAAAATAAAAGAATTCACGACATAGGCTCCATTTTAATCAATATCAAAAAAAGTAAGAGGAAAAACATCTTCTACGGACTTAAAAACTTTTAATAGTGTCATGTATGGTACTTTTTAAGAAACTACGAAGAAATTACTAGTTAAACACAACTCTTAAATTAAAATTATTTTTAAAGATGCTTGACACATTATATTGCCATTTACCGTCTGTTTTATTTTTTCATAGCTTGTAATTTAATAAAAAATAAAAAAAAATTCGGTAAGATAAGCAGGACTATTTATGATAACAAAAATCACGCCCGTCTGATATCTCAGCAATTTAGTACTGCCATAGGATCATTATCAGGAAATTCTTAAAAGAATTATGTAAACGATCGAGTCCTAACATTTCATATACACACTCTGTGGCCCAACAATAAATCCACAATCTTAATCAAGTCGCGTGGGACTGCGATGAGGTTAGTTTAGGAAAGTAGATGAAGCCTCGGTGATCATACTACTATTTACTTCAGATTTATATTCAGGTATACTCAAATTTTCTAACATCGAAAATCTAGTATTTTTTCTTGTATGCCTAAAATATTTTTGTTTAATTTAGTCTCTTTACTCTTATTTAACACTTTCAGCGAAAAATGTAGGTCAGAAGGTTGTTGTAACAACGAAAACGAGACATGTGTATCTCAAAATGCTTAAATTAAGATTAAGATTTGTTAAGTTTCAGTTTCATCCTAAAAGTATTCTCACCTTTGACTGAAGTTGACTGCAAGCCGAATTTACCCTGGGTATACTTTAGATAAGCAAGCTCTTAAAATAAAACACAGCTACTAACAGTATGATATAGGCTACAGGTATTTCCTAATTTTACAGGAGATAGCACGCAGCGTTAAGACTTCTCAGTGGCTAAAACGGCAGAGCACTTGCTTTCCACCTGGAGACCTTAGGTTTAAGACTTCGCTTCATTACTTCCTTTTGGGTAATTCTAAGGTATTTCTATATTACATAATTACTAGGATATCATATAAGATGGCCACTGGTACAATGACTTTGACCGTGGCAAGCAGATTGGCAGATAATAGTAAAGAACAACGATGCCTCAGAAAAAAAGGGCGGTGGATAACTCTCTAATAAAACAATTGTTCTTATAAATAATCAATACTAACAATGAAATGCAAGATAAAATTTAATGTTGCAAATCAAAGCCGTACATATAAATATCCACAGCCATTTAAACAAAGACAAACAAGGTGTGACATTATATATTGTAGGATACTTACTCGGTGACAAATTTTAAATAGGCATAAAAATTTAAACATTCTTAATATATATTAATATCCTATTATTTGAACCTTGTATTTTATGTGCTTTGAACATAATCACCCTTATTTCAGTATCTGATTTAAGATTTCTCATATGTAAAATAATAAACAGCGGTAAATTGTATTATTTGTTTTAGTAACAGTGGTAAATTAATTTTCGTGCTGTTTTACGGTATATGTGGATGAATTAATTGTAGAGAGTGTCTGATTTTTATTATAAATATGAATTATAGGTAATAAATGATGAAAAACCAAAAGAAAATAACAAAAACCAGTGGGCAGTGGGTACTTGGGTACCCAAGTAAAAAGTTATACTTCTACAAGATTATATGGCAAAAAACATCATTATAAATATAAGTATACCTTCAATGAAACGATATTATGTACAAAGGTGGTGCAATTTTCATTGGAATGAGTATACCTACAGAAGTTGGGTGTGGTTTCAATAAATAATTTATTATCTAATAACATAACAATTATAAACAATATTTAATGGCACAATATAATATAAACAATACGTCCGCTGGCCAGTACAAGACCGTTCTCTTTCATCGAATCTTCTGATGGTTTCAAAAAAACTTTCCAAAAAAATAAAAAATACCCTTATAAAATAGCAGATGGTTCAACTGTATCCTTTTTTACATTTTTAATTAAGAGAATTCTTGATGTAACATGGAACCTTATGGAAAAATCACTTTGAGTTAGATTCATCCGATCTATATAAAGCTCTCATTTTTTGTTTGTATAAAAGATTACTATCAAATAAACCTGTTTCATTTTCAAATGAATGAATGTTTTAAATTTTTGAAAAAAGTATGTACTTAAAAAAAATATTTTTCATTAAATAACTTTTTAAGTTAATACAAAATAAAATAAAACTGATAAATCCACAATAAGTAAATAATGTTTACATTTATAATAAGCTACAAACTCTAAGATAAAAAAAAAGTAATTGGTTTTCTATTGTCTGGCCCACTTATAAAGAAGTGGAGAACTGTTTTTTTTTTTTGGAAATTGTTTTTTTTTTTTTTTTTTTCAATTGGTTAATAGAAAAAAGAAGTAAAATTCAAGATGTCTGGTGTGCTAATGTTGGATGTTGGGTAGCGTAGGGGACATGAAATACGTCAAGAGAGGCGGTGTAAAGGAGGAGAATCAAGCAAAATCTACTTCCGTTGCACTTTTTCCCAAGGTCACCAATCTTAAATCGTCGATTTACTTCGTAGAGCAGAACGCACCTATAGAAGTATAACTTCAAAAATTTTTTACTTTAACGATCCTTTTGAGAATCAAGTCAATTAACTAAATTCATGAAAAAAAAATTAGTATTTTATTGGAAAAAAAAGTATTGTTTACTTAACTTTACCGTTTCTTATAATTAATTAAGACCAAATTTGACTCCATAAGTTAGAGCTCTGAAAGAAAAATAAAAGGACAGACGACTAAAACATAACTATGGCCTCTTTTCACTTGCTACTTTGTCCTCAAATAATATTACTACTCTAACTTGGTAATATGGAGGATGATTATTTATTAATAATTCATTAACATTAATCAATATTTCGCTGTCTTGCTGACAGCCTCTTCAGGATCGAAAATCATATGGTAATAGGTGCTAAAATAACACGCATCATGAATACCTATAGCTTTTATCATTTCGTCACCATATTGCTAAATCCTACTTAGTTCCAATAAAAGTCATGTTCTTAAAAATTAAATTTATATCATAAACATAAAAAATTTGTTTTTTCTAAAAAGTTATACTAAGATAATGCTGACATGTAAAAAGTAAAACGCAGATGTCGAGTGTCATACTAAGTGAATGTTGTGCCAAAAAAGTAATTGGTCGTTCTTATACTTTGATTTTAAAACTTGTGAAGGCTACAGATTTATTAGGAAGAATACTATTTATTGTTAGTGTGTAAAGGCTTTAAAAATTCCTTATAATGTGTTAACCTGAGATGTCCAACTTACCTTACCTTTTTGTTCTGTAAAAAGGGAGTTTTACAGGGTATCATATTGATAACAATCTTTTTGGCATACATTATGAAATTGTTTTCCTGAGGAAAAAATTAATCAAACCAGTTAAAATTATAAAATGGATAAAATTTATTTCTTAATCGTAGTAATAAAATGTGAATTATATTGAACATAAAGGCCAGATGTAATTTTTATTATAGTAAAAAATCCTGCTCAACTAACTTATTTTTTTCTTCTTAAACATTGTGTTTAATTATGTTCCACACTGTCATACTTACAATTATTTTGAAAATAATTTCCACTTTTAAAGTAGTACTTGACAGTGTTTTAGTTACAAATTCTTCTTTTATACATATAAACATGTCTTGGATTCAAAACAACTAAAATTAGTATGCCGCTTCGTAATCGGTGGAGGATCAACATCGCAGCACGCCGAAAGTGGCTGTACACTGAGTTTATGGAAAATCCATTACATATATACATACGCAACCACCGGTCAATTTCTTTCTTACCTTCATCCCTGCTTTTCTTTTGTTTCAATCATTACATTTAATCACTCTCTCACCAACCCTTATTATGTCTCTCTTCCTCTCTATTCTCTCATTAGCTTGACATTTCTCTCCTTCTCTATCATGCAACTATACTCCATCTCTTTTGCTCTCATTAAGTGTCCTCAGGTCATAGGTCTCTCCCCTTTCTTAATTTCTTACATCTTTCTCTCTCGCTCTTTCATGGTTTTTCGCGTCAGGAGTAAGAGATTAACGGATCCTGACGACTGCAGCGGGTGGAAGAATTATAAAGAAAGGGGGGTTTTGCTTTTTCTTTGGGTTGGCGCGCTGGATCAGTTCCGAACTATCGGTTTATACAGAGTGGTCTACAGTTGTCAACTGCGATCTTGAATATTTGGCAAAGTTGGGTATTATATTCGTTCTATAGGCTTCTTCGTTTTGTCTCATCATCATCACGCACACAGGCAGGTGTCATCATTTTGGGGTTAACTTCTCTCTCGCTTTTATTCACTTAATTATCATCGTCATCTGCACTTTTTTCGAGGAGCTTGGCATGCTGCGAGTATAGCACGGCGAAAATCCGCTTCACAGGCCGCGTGACGCTTGTCGACTCGTGAGTTTTTCGAGACACGTGCGGACACGCACATTTTCTTCACACATACACACGAACACACTCTTCAATCCTATTTGATCTCAAATGATTGTTCAACCTCACTCATTTGTATCTTTCGTTATTTTTTCTTCTCTTGGGTTTTTATCTTCGAAATGTTTTTCTTGAGCCACGAAATATACCTTTATTCATGGCTCACAATAAGTGCATTTTTTTTATTTTACCTTCTTTATTTCCATCTTCTGTTCAGATAAATTTATTAAAGTTGTTATTCTTATGTCAGTTTTGATTTATTATTTGTCAATTTAGTATTTTTTTGTGCCACGATCCATCGTAAATTTATAAGTAATAAATTAGTTGACTTCATCAAATAGAAGTAGCCAACAGGGCAGCAACACTCTTGCTACATTTCAAAGTGAATAAAAATTTTTTTAAATTTATTTTATCTACCTCGAATATTTTAAAGGGTACGATTTGTCCTCAGTAGAAAAAACAATGTTCGGCATACATATGCCATCCATCTAGGGATAACTGACGATTTCTTAGGTCTGATTTACAGAACCTTCGAGTCACAATATAGCCCCACAGTTGATAGTACTTTTATAAAAACACTACTATACTTTAAAAATTGAGCAATAGTAATATTTTTAACGAAGGAAGAGATTGGTTTTTGTTAAATAATTGTTTCAAACGTTTGTTTTTAAACGAATAGACAACTTATGAAACAGCCGTCTCAATACCTAATGCAAATTTTTTGCATTTAAAGTACCAAATAAATCAACAAAGATTAATATCAATAAAAGGATACGAAGTTACTTATTATTTTGGTTATTTTGAAACTATCTTATAATCTATACTTTAATTTGAAGTTCTACAGTCAGTACCCAATTACAATTGGAAGTATTAATAAATCTGTACGAACTACTTAATATTGACATAGAAATTATTGGGTTATATTATTATGAAACTAGTGTACCTAAAAAAAAAATATGCATCTTAATTATTTTATTTTTAACACAATTGTAATAAGAAGTCACATATTTTTCCAAATATAATGTGGATTCTACTAAAATTATTGTTAAAATCTAAAAGAAATGACATGAACTAAAAGTAATAAAAAACTGTAAAAAGTAGTTGATGCCCGTAAATGAAGTGCCATGGAGTTCACTCCCAGAGCTGTTAAAATCTAAAACAAATTTGATGTATCGATTGCGCGTAGAAAATACTCCAAAAAGTTACATCACAATTTTTTTGCGCGTGCAATTGTTTAAGAGTTATAAGGGAAAAACACTTGGGGGCTGCCCCCAAAACTTAGTAGATAAATTATATAGATTAATTATGACAACGAATTATGTATTATTGATGAAAGGATTGCGCGTAAGCTGTGCGTGCCACCCCCAAACAAAATTATAGCTTAAAAACCTTGTATGGTAATTATTAATGCAAATCTGCTTTACGCAATAATTTCACTTAAACCTCAGCCAACGCGCATGCGCACATCCCCTTGCTTGCTCGAGCAGCGTTGGCACAGAAAATTTCAACGTGGCGGAAAAGTGGGCCCCCCACCACTCTCACACCAGAATGAGAGAAGTGGGGGGCCTACTTTTTTCCGAAGCTAACTTCAGAGCCTGTAGTTGCTGCCGACAGTACCGTAGCGTCGTCTGCTACGACAACGGTTCTCAAATTGCGCATTGCGTGAGTGCATGTCGCCGCGTCTTTCGGGTATAACTCGGCCGTTGACACACGGTGTTTGTATATTTGGTCAGCTGATCGTTGCATTAGTGCCCGGTCCTGTCCTGAGCCGGTGCTGATAACGAAGAAGTCTGGACCTTTTTTCTACATCGCGATCAAGCTGACAAGTCTGGCCTTTATCACTATGTCAAACGATGAGGTGAGCAAAAATACTGCTGTGAGTGCTAGCAGTTTGAAGCAGATCTGACAAGTAAACTGCATATTTCAGTTATAAGCCTAACAGCGTTTAGTGTATTGCAGTGCTTGTTTTTTTATTATCTTTTTGTATAGTTTTTTGTCTCTCTTAACTTTGTATATAAAACAAGCAGGACTTTAACGTGGGATTCCTGACAAATGAGTAATTCCCACAAGTTTCCGGTCACAAAGTTGTGATTTACTTTTCCTGCAATCAAATCAACCAAAACAAAAAAAAAACCTGATCAAGAAGTAAGAGGTTACAACTTAAATTATTGGTTCTATCAAGCACAATTTTGGAGGATAATAGCAATTTTTATTGTAACAAAGAAGAAGTTATTTAACTGAAAAGGATACATCTTGAATCAGATACAGTCACTAATTTAAAGAATAAATGTCTGAGTAAAGAACAATTAAGGGCTGATAAAGTTTAAAAAAAAATGTACCTTACTCTCTGAAATCATCAAATGGCTGTGAATCTCTAGTTGCTTCAGAGGCTGTAGTAAAGGGTTTTTTTAATATTTATTGTTCACAATGGAGGGACAGGCAACAGTCACTCAACGCTCTCATGAAAACTTGGTACAATGTAATGCTGATAGTACAGTTAATAATAAAAATGAAGTTCAAACTTGCTCAAAGTTAACAAGTGCGCAGCTCATTATATTCCAAACATACAATACAAATGTGTTTGATGGTCTACAATTATACAAATGAAGTGAATTACGAAGGTTAAGGAATTGCATGAAGCTGTAAATGTGACCTGGGTACCTCCAGTCCAACAGCTCACTAACTTTCCAATTTTGGATTTTAGTTTTATAACTCTAATGCCAGTTTCTAATTGTATTCTCTTAATCTGGAGCAGCCAGGTTATGATATATAACTAAAGACCAGTGTGCCAAGTGATCAATGGTTTGTATTTTTTTTTATGTAAACCTATAATATTCATGGTCTTGAGAAATTTAACACAATGATTGTAATGAAGGTTAAGGAGTTGCATGAAGCTGTAAATGTGACCTGGTCACCTTTAGTCCAGCAGCCCACCAACTTTCCAATTTTGCTTGGATGCAGGAACAGCTGCTCAGCAGTTGGATGTCAGTTTTAGTCCTGTAATGTCAGTTTGGATTTGTATTCTCTCAATCAATACCAGTGTGCCAAGTTATCAAAGGTTTCTCCCTTTTTGTTATTTATGTATACTTAAAATATTCGTAGTGTTGATAAATTTAATACAATAATTATAATTACCATCAACTTGTCTTACGATTATTGTGGGAGCTGGTGGAACAAATCCAGATGGCATTATTGTGAGTTGCTGTAATTATGGAAGAATAAAGATTTACTCTGCTGACAAGATGTTTGAGAACGACAGCAACTATTTGATTAGCGGTTCCAACAAACACGAAGGTCCTGTGAGAGCTCTGAAATTTCATCCATTTCAGTCTCACTTTCTAGCTACTGGTGCGAAAGATAGTGAAATTTACAGTTTGCATCTCAATTGAACAAATGTGCCTGTGTCTCCTGGTTCCAAAAAAATTTACCAGCTAAGGATGTACAAGATAAATTATGGAATAAAAAAGGTACGTTTACTGGGCAACTTTTTTTTTACGCATTCATAATATTGACAGTAAAGCATTTTATTTTTAATAGTGCAAAACATTTTTGCTTCAATATTTTCACAGTGTTTTGTCATTTAGGATCTGAAAATGAATGATATGGTAAGACTCACTGGTGCCAATTTAAGAGCCTCTATAATTATTATCATCATAAATTTTAACGTTACTATTTTGTATCATTATTGTATATGTAGTCACACAGCTTTAAAAGAGGATCAAACTTCAATTAGTGCACAGTGGGATTCGAGATTTGCAATCTCTCCGTGAAAAACATTCCAATGCCGTCAAAGGGAAGAGATGCCCATCGCCTGGAATCCTTGTGATTCCAGTTTTCTCTGTTATAGAAAACACAATACAATTCTCTCTTGGAATATTTTGCCATACCAGTACGTGGTAGTTACATTTTTCTTGTAAATCTTCGTCCCTATGGATGCTTAAACGTACCTGAACCTTGTAGCAAAGATGTCGAAGACTCTGAAGATACTTAACGTCAAAGAAGCTGTTTAACGTTTTTAAATGAATAAAAATTTCGTGTATTTGGAGAAATTGTGCCCTTGTACATTATAAGATTGTAAACATTAATAATTGGTATGGACAACATTGAACTTTGCATTTTTAATGTCTCATACTGTACGAATACTTTTTAGTGATGAATTAACTAGTTTCATCGCATAGGTCCTTGTACATTATAAGTTAGTAAATATAAATAATAGGTACATACAACATTTCACTTTGTATTTTTAGTATTTTATGCAATACGAATAGCCTTCCATTCATCATCGAATAGACCAATGATAGTTTTTTGAAATATAGTCCTTGTAGATGTATATTTTATTCGAATAGCAATGGCTTTACTTTTATTTCTACAATTATTGATTAAACCTGGAAGTTATAAATAATTATTGTGTGCAGCACAAACAACTTAATGAAATCCTTGTAATGTATTCGAAGCCAAATAAAGTATTTTTCATTTTAGTAGCAATTAACAGAATCAAAATGATCCGCTACTGTAATTTTTTTTTTTTACCAACAACATTTTAAGTTAAAAAAATAAAGATATTTTTAAAAGAGAAGCCTTTTTCTGTTTGTTAAATAATAAAGGAAAAACTTATTACACTTGCGTCTGTACTTACTCCTTTATTACTTACTGTCCTTTTTTACGTTATCTTTTTCATTTGTTTAATCCTTCAACTAACCAGCTGTCAATCAATTTTTTTTTTTTTTTTTGGATGAATTTTTTGGTCTTAACCAGGATTCATATCCCACTGCTGATGATTGTACCAGATCATACAATTTACAGTGACGTATAAGTAATAGTGTCAACAGTAGCTGTTTGAGTGATATAAAACAAATAAATTGATACATCCATACAAATATTCACTTGATTGTACAATTTTTAATAGTTCATTGATCTCTTGATAAACGAAAATAAACTGAAGACGAGGAAAATCAAACAAATATAACATGGGTATAAATTGAGATTGGCTTGAGATTTACTAAACAAGACATATCTGAAAATAAGATAAAATTCCAAATAATAGTTAAACTAATTTCTACCCCACCTATAGTATCAATGGTGAATTAACGTTTAAAGATAGTCCCTGTAGATGTATATTTTATTCGAATAGCAATAGCTTTACTTTTATCTCTACAATTACTTATTAAACCTGGAAGTTATAAATAATTAATGTGTGCAGCACAAACAACTTAATGAAATCCTTGTAATGTCTTCGAAGCCAAATAAAATATTTGTCGATAATTGAGTTTTTATTCATAGTGCTAATAATACGTGCTATTTCGAGATTGGCTTGAGATAGATTGAATAAAGTTAATCGGAAAATTAGATGACATTTACAATGATAATTAAATAAGTTTTTGGGTAGCAAGTGCTGGTTATGCAAAGCCCGATTTCTTATTAGTTTTTTTAAATAAATAAGTCAATTCTTGGGTGAGCAAGAACCAGTGATAAGTAGCCTGGCTTATGATTTTTTCAATAATACATAAATTAATTGTTGGGTGAGCAAGCGCAGACGATAGGAAGCACAACTACTCATAATTTTTTTATAACAATAAAGTATACTTAATGCTTGGGCATGCAAGCAATGGTGATACATAGCCCAAATGTTGTTTAGTTCTCTGTAATAAATAAATGAAATGTAAGGTGAGTAAGCACTGACGATGACTTATAATAATTTAAAACATTATTATACTTCAATTGGCACATAAGAATAGCTAAACGTTGGTCATAATAAACAGTAGAAAGAAAATTACACTCATTCAAAATTTATTTTCACCTTAGTCTTTAAAAGGTTCCTCTAAGAGTGCCGTTACTCACATAGTTTTTCATTAGATTTTTAAAAAACTTTATATTTTTTAACAGCAGCCACAAATTTCAGTATTGAACTAAAATTCAATGCCTCCATGTCTTATTGAAAAATTTTAATTTAGAAATAAGCAAAAAATTTTACTTTTATGATGCTCAATATTACACACTTCAATTGCTCATGGTTGTTCTTGAATATTCCCTAGCATATGTACTTCAGCACATTGTAAAAATAATAGTTACCGTGGCCATTAGTCTTCGTAGTGTGATGGAATACAAATTGTAGTAAACATAGTATGCCTCTGTTGACCTTTCTGATATTTAAAAAATTTGATTAGACGAATGTTAACTATCTACGATGAAATTAGTATGTGATCAGATGTGAAATGGACATTTAAAATAAAACTATATAAGTAGATCATAAAAAAGGGATTACGAAGAACAGCTAAAGCATTTATGAAAAATAATTTTATTTCACAACCACTCTACTAAACACGAAAAGTTACAATTAAATATTCATTTTTTTTCAACGTTCACAGTACAATTCAAATTACTATTCTCCTTCAGTGTCGAGTAGTCAGTTTAAGAGCATACTCTAATCCTGTAAATAAAAATGGTATTGAATAATCATTAAGTACTTACAGAAATTAAGACCAGTTTGAAAACTCATAATTTACCTGACAATTTTTTTGATAGAAGAGCATTTTTTTTCTTTTCAGTTATGAATTTCTGCAAGAAATAACAAAAAATCAATAGTTTTACCACTTCATAAAACAAATTAATATGATAATACTTACAGATTTATAATATTCCATGTCATCGTACAGCTGCCTGTATGGGTACTGCTTCTCAAACTCAGCCCAGTCGCCATCAGTGCATTGTCTGTTTAATATTAATACTAATTATAATTGCATTATGATTTATGCTAGAATTTAAGAATTAAAAACTACTTTTTATAAAACTACTTAATAATAATAACAATAAAACATGTACATCAAGATCTATTTTCCTTACCTTTGAGATTGTCCTTCGTTACAGGGGAGTGCAACTTGCTGACTTTTTTGTTGCTGCAGAGGTGGTGTCAACGATCTGGGGTTTTCGCCTACATTTGGCGTACTGTTTGGAAGGGGTGGAGGTGGTACGGGAATACCATTGACAGGTGGTGATTGAAAATAGTGACTGGGTGACTGGGCTTGGAATTGTTGCTGCTGAGTCTTATAATCCTGCCACTGCTTCCATTGTCAGTATTCCTTCCATTGTTGATATTGAAACATGGGCCCAACAAAACTTGGTTGGACAGCTTGGGAATTATAATAATGATGCGGTGGCATCTCATTAGGGACTTGTCCGTTCATTCTGTTTACAAAATATTTATTCGAGAAAATTTCTAAAATATGGCAAGAGTACAATTTGATACACAACACTAAATTGTTTACCAGTACCTTTCCTGCTGACTTAAACGATGTACCTAGACCAGTAAGTAGTATTAATGATGAGTTCTTGATAAAAAATTTCCAACCGTAAATGTTGAGAGAGCCGACAACCGCAAGCCGATAGCCGAGAGGGAACAAAGAAAATCTGATTTTGGTAGGTAAGGCTTGTTTGCTTTTACGGAGAGCAATCCAAGAAGAGATTCTGCCCTCATACCTCCTGTGAAAGCGAACAAACTTTATTTACCGGTGCTCTCTGTTAGGCTGCGTATACATGGAATCCCGAACTTCCAGGACCAGCCATAAGCCCGTGTGAGTGCGAGTGAGAAGCAAGAACATATACTCTCCTTGTCGCACTCACACGGGCTTACAGCTGGTCCTGGAGCCGTACCATATAACTTTTTTTTGCTTTGCAGGCCCATGTTATAACATAGACCCGCGAAGCTAAAAAAAGTTATATGGTACGGCTCCTGGAAGTTCGGGACTTCATGTATACGCAGCCTTATCCTGCTTCTGCCGAGGCTCTATCGACATTTCGGCCTTTTATGGAAGAAAACCGACGTTTTGCAACTTTCTCGTCAAGAGCTCATTCCTGTTACTACTTTCTAGTTTAGCAACAATAAAGAGGTTAAGAGTGAATGTATCTGGTAAGAAATTTTGTCTTTTTTCCAAGTTATATCTGATAGATAAGCAAAACAAGAGGCCGGGTATCCTTTTGTGAGCACTGCATATTTATTTATTTATTTATTTATTTAATGAAACAAGGTGTAAGGGGTACATTTTATGCATGGGGTAGCATTACATAAAAACTGCTAAAGGTTTTCCAGAAACCTGTGTGCAGTCCTTGTTATCTTAAAAACTAAAATATTTAACCCTATTCCCCCCCCCCAAAAACAAGAGAAAAAGAAAATTGAAACGGATATAAAATAAATATTCAAAAAATTATAGATATACATATATATATATATACATATGTTTTGCTCAAACTGAAATAGATAAAAATTCAACAAATTTCCAACATAACAGAGTCCGTGCCATATTCAAACTCTGACATGCTCAACATCAATCAAAAATCCCTTCAGTTTACTCTTATAATTTAATCAGATCTTCCCTTTCTAATAAATTTATACTTTGTAATTTTTTTGTATTATCACTTATCCAAGTTTTTAGTCTTTGTTTGATATGTTTCTTCTTATTTTCTAGAGTTTTTATATTGTGATTAATCATTTAAGTGCATTGTATATTTTTATAGCTACAATTTCAGTAGTTTTGAGCTTAAATGTTTTATTTACTTTTGGCATTGTTATTTTGTTTCTTGTACTTATTTTGGAGTTTTTATAATTAAGTGAAAGGTTTGCATATTCTTGCATAATTCTTTCTAGTAAAAAACATTCTTTTATGGATAATGGCATCTGAATACTTGTACTCTTTTTGTGTATAATTTAAAGCAGCCTAATTTTTATACTTTGTAAAGTTGTTGTAACCTTGCCATATGCTCCCCCCCCCCCATGCAATGATACCGTAGGTAGCAACGCTATGAAAAAGAGCATAGTATAAAGTCATAAGTGAAAACGCATTAATGAAGTTTGACATTTTATACAAGATAAAAATTACATATTTAGTTTTCTTGATTACATTTTCTATATGTTTATTCCACTTGAGTCTACTATCAATAATTAAGCCCAAGTATTTACAATATTCGACTCTTTTAAGTTTGTGATCTTTAATGAGTATATTTATTTCATTAGGAACACTGTCTATGTATGAACCAAAAGTAATACAATTAGTTTTTTTACATTTAAAGAAAGTTCATTTAAACTGAGCCATTTGTATACAATTTCTAAGTAGGCATTTGTTTTTGATTCAACTTTTTTCCAAGACGTATCTGCACATATTATGACTGTATCATCAGCACATGAAGCTATGGTGCTATTCGGTAATACATCCAACAGATCATTAATGTAGATCACAAATAAAAGAGGTCCAAGTGTTGTACCTTGAGGAACACCTGTATTTACATTTAGAAGTTCACTATATGAGTCATTGATTTTTACTTTTTGTTCTCTATCTGTTAAATAACTTCTTAATAATTCTTTAGCATGACCTCTAACACCATACATTTCCAGCTTTATTAATAAAATTTTGTGATTGACAGTGTCAAAAGCTTTAGCCAGATCTAGAAAAGTGCCCACAACTTTTTGATTTTCATTTATTTTGTTCACAATGTTTTCTGTTACAAAAAAGAGAGCGTCTTTTGTACCAATATTTCTTCTGAATCCAAATTGTTTATTTGATATTAAACTATTTCTATCCAAAAAATTATATAGTCTTGAGTGTATAAGTTTTTCAAATATTTTTGCAATATTTGATATGAGGGAGATAGGTCGATAATTTGTCGGTAATGTTCTATCACCAGATTTTAATATCGGTACTACTTCAGCCGTCTTTAGAGCAACTGGCCAGATTGATTTATCTATACAAATATTAAATATATGACTTAACGGGCTAATAATGTGTCTAGCTATACTCTTTAATACGGTGGCACTAATCCTGTCGATTCCACCTTCTTTATTTTTTAATTGCTTAATTGTTTTTATCATCTCCAGTGGCGATGTGGGATCAATAAACATTGTACTTTCATAGTAACTTGGAAGATTTATTTGTTCATTTTTTGGTTTAATAATCTGACGAGCTAAATTTTTTCCAACACCGCCAAAGTAACCGTTAAAAGAATCAGCAAAATCACATGACTTGACCAGTATTGTGTTGTTATCCATTAACCTTTCAACCTTATCTTTCTTTTCTTTTTTACTTTAAGATATTTTGCTTTGTATATATTTTTATAACTTTTTACTATCTTTGCCACACTTATTTACATTTTTTTGCTTATAACTATATTTTGCTATCTTTATGATCTTAGCAAAAATTTTTTCATACTTTTTGTAGTTTTCTTTCAATTTAACATTTTCTGGATTCGCTTTTCACGTACTATACAATTTTTCTTTGGTGTTGCATGATTTTAAGATTCCTGTAGTGATCCATAGTTTGCGTGGCCTATTTTTTTCTTTATTTTTGTTTCTTGTTGATTGCACTCTTTCTATTAATTTTTTTATTGTACTAATAAATTCTTTAGTAGCCATATCAGGATCCTGCATGGATACAAATTTGTGCCAGTGTGTTTTTGCTGCCAATTTGTTCAATTTTTTGTAGTTGATAAAATTTATTTTTAGATTGCTCAAAGAGCTGTCTATTTTAGAGTCTATGTTTACTATGAGTGGATAGTGATCATTCAATAGTTGGTTAATTTTGTATGATGTATAATTCAAATTTGACTCGGCAAAAACATTATCAATGCATGCATATTCTTACTAAGTACTATTTATACTTAAGGTAACTTGCGAAAACCTGATAATCAAAATGTGTTTCATTTGGTAGATTAAAATCTGCTACATCCAATGGTAACTCTGTTTAGACTCTAAATTGAAAAAAATCTTGAGAAATTTCGACTCAAAGTTTAACTGTTCAACACGAGCACAATTGGAAGAGCATAAAAAAAATCATCTGTACAATCATCTTCTGACTTAAAATGAAAAACCTGAGCAGAAATTTTATGATGTACTTGTAGAAATAATTTCGTTCTTTTTAATTCCGTTTCGGACAATGCTGGTAATCGGTTTTTTTCAGAAGATATTTGCTAAGAAAGACATGGAAATCAGTTTTATGGTTATAAGACAAACGATAGCATACTGCTGTATAGATAGAGTCAAACTCTTCTACTTGACAAGAACAGTAGACAAGGCAGCTACCTTAACTATCTAGCTAACTAGATCCAAAATAACGAGAAGATCAGCAAAGTAGGTACTTAGAGGAATCAATTCAATGCAATCTGTTGTAAATTGAGAGAGAAATGTTACATCTAATAATCATGAAAAAGTGCTTGAGTGTATAATCTGAAATTTAACTTGTTTTAAAAAGTAATGCATGGAATTGCCTGAAATTTTGACAGGGCCTATAGAATAGAAAAACAAACGTTGCTCTTTTCATAGTTTAGCAAATATTGGATCCAAAACATTAATTTTTACGTTCGACGGTACTACTCACGTATCTATCTGCCCACGGTGCGTAATTTTACATGTTTAATTGTTCAAAAACCATAATAGGACAAGTGTTAAACTTTTTAGTAGTTCTGGTGACATTGAAACACTCTATTAATTTGCACTTTAATTAAAATTATATATAGTATATTAAGTTAATTAGGTTTTGTGGGAGCTACAGACAAAAAATCGTAATTTTTGGATATTTCCATAAACACTTTTCTTGATGGTTTTACTGTTTCCGGAAGTTTAAAAATTATCCAAAAAATTAAATGGACTATTAACACTACTAGTTAAAAAATACTACAATTTTAGCTGGGTTTATTAAGTTTTTTGGGAGCTACAGACGAAAAATCGTAATTTTTGGATATTTTCATAAACACTTTTCATGATGGTTTTACTGTTTTTGCCGTTTTCTCATACAGGAAGTTGAGCAATTATAGAAATTTTCAAGTAAATATAACCATGCTACAATTATTTCGAAATATCCTTACGATAAATCAATTTTCAAACAACAGGGAGAACGCTTGTGTAAATATTGATAAAGGTTGAATGTCCGTTATCATTAAAAAAATTATATAAATTAAAAATCATAATTTTAATTGAAAGCTGTCAAGTCATTGGTAGATTATATTGCATCTCGTTGTTGATTGGATATACATGATATAATATAAATAACCAATCCTGTATCTTCAATAATTTATATCATGTCAGTATTTTAGTTAGATTTTATGCAATGAGGCTCTTTTACAGTCAAGCTTGAATCAGATGGCGCCAGGGCACGTCGCGGCTGTCATGGCCGTCGCACTTACACACCGTCAAATTTACAGTTGTGTATTGTGTCCGTGAGCCTATCTGTGTGATGAGCAAAGCAGAAGACATAACTTTTGTAAATGATTGCTGTTGTTTGCAGACAATTTTTGTTTGCATTTACGTTTAAAGATAGTAGGAAAAATGAAGTGCGATAAGGAAGTAAAATTTAAATTTTCTTCTGATAGTGTGATAAAAAAAAAGTGGCTCGAAGCAATTGGGAGACCAATCATTAGTAAACAAATACATAAATAGCCTTGTAAATACAACCTAAAATGTACTCTTACCTGTCCACGAGTTCTGCTTTTCTTCCACTGACTCTTGCTCCTTTCCCTTTTAAAAGCTTTCTCAATTCTGAAACTTTTAAGCTCCCATAATATTCTTTTTTGTCTTCCTTATCCATTTTAAAATTTAAAATATTGCGCTTTATCACTACACTTTAATTTCCTGTATACATACAATACTGAAAAGTATTGTTGTGTGAGTGAGACGGCCATGACAGCCGCGACGTACCCTGGCGCCATCTGATTCAAGCTTGACTGTAAAAGAGCCTCATAATGCACAATATGATTAATAATTGGTTTATATCCTTACTGATCAAAATCGCGTTAAAAGATCACATGACAAAGAACATATCAAGTTTTAAAAGCGTCCTAGAATTATAAGTAGACAAAGAAAAAATTTTTTTAATCCCGTGTTAACGAAAGTAGTAGCTTCTACAAGATCAAAACATTACATGTCCTGCAAGCAAAAAAAATCACAAACTAAAAAAATCAGGTTTTTTTAATATTGAATAAACGTAAATAAAACCTGCTTTTTTTTGGTTTGGACTTGTGTTTCTGTTAACAGCAGGACTTTATTTCTCGCAAGTAGTCAATCACAAAAAAATGTACCGTCTTATGTTATTTAAACTTTTTAAAATTATCTAAATTACCTTTATTTACCATTAAAAAAACCTGATTTTTTTCGTTAAGACTTGTAATTTTTTTCGCTTGCAGGACTTGTATTTTTTTTGGACAGTAGGACTTGTAATTAATCCAAAAAAAAGTCCTTAAAAATCTTGTTTCAACGTTTTAGTATGTCACAAAAGAAATTTATTTGGTATAAAAAAAAAAAAACATATTTTGTTAGTTGGGACTTTTATTTTTTTCCTCCCGCAATACTTTAATTTTTTTGACAGTATGACTTGTAATTTTTGTAAGTCTTTAATTTTTAAAAAAAGGCCTTTGTAATTTCGTTCAAACGTTGTAGAATGCCGATAAAAGACAATTATTTAATACAAAAAAAAGTTTCTTTAGTTGAAACTTGTATTTTTTTCACTTGTAGGACTTGTATTTTTGCAAGTACCTTATCACATAAAAGTCTTAACAAGATAAAAAAAAACATTTTTAAAAATTAAGTACCCGCAAAAATGACAAGTCATACTATCAAAAAAAAATTCAAGTATTGCGGGAGGAAAAAAATAGAAGTATCAACTAACAATATATTTTTTTTTGATAGTGAATAAATGTCTTTTGTTACATTCTAAAACATTGAAACAAGATTTTTAAGGACATTTTTTTTGGATTAATTACAAGTCCTACTGTCAAAAAAAATACAAGTCCTACAGGCGAAAAAAAGTACAAGTCTTAACGAAAAAAATCAGGTTTTCTTAATGGTGAATACAGGTAATTTAGGTGATTTTACAAATTTTAATGTCCTGCTGTTAACAGAAATACAAGTCCTGTGATCGGAAATAACCACAAGCTCCAATCAAAAAAAGCAGGTTTTATTTACGTTTATTCAATATTAAAAAAACCTGATTTTTTTTAGTTAGGACTTGTGATTTTTTTGACTTGCAGGACATGTAATGTTTTGATCTCGTAGAAAATATTTCTTTCGCCACGACACGGGATTAAAAAAATTCTTCCTTTGTCTACTTATTATTCTAGAACGCTTTAGAAACTTGTTATGTTTTTTGTCATGTGATCATCTTTTGACGTGATTTTGATTAGTAGGGATTTCTAAAAAGAAAGTTAATAGCTGTATAGTACAAGTCAACACATATTAATTATTTTTTATCTTTCAGCTAACACAAGATTTTGCCGCATGTTAGAGATAATTCACATACTAAGAGAAGCTATACATACAAATTTAAGATATTTATTCTAATACTGCTCATATATTTTTATTTCCTTCTTTTATGACAATTGAACAAAAAAAATGTATTTTTTAAATTTGTTTATAGGGTAATCCATTTACTGTCATGGACTACGGTTATGTTATTGTAAAGTATTACTATTTTTATTGTTTTATTTATTGTTTTTCCTTAGTAATATGATAAAGTAGAAAAAATATGATAGCTGAAAAAAGTTGAAAAAAATTCAATGTCATCAGCTACATTAAAAACATGGACAAAATTAAGTAATGATCATGTGGTCATCGAAAAATACGTTCAAAATTCTGCATATGACATGATATCATTAAAGCTTTTGTAGATTTGTATGATAGTACATACGCAAATACTCATAACGATGGCCAATCGCATCTATAAACAAAAATGGAAACAACATCCTGCTTTAAAGGACTGGGTATCTCAAGACCCACACAGTTTCAAAGCATTTTGTGAAGCTTGTGAAATTCCGTTAACACCAGATTTGAGCACTGTAAAACGCCATGGCTTGGACAGTGATACGCATAAGACAAAAATGCTACAATTTATACAACGTAACAATGTCTCGGTGGCGATTAGTGAGCCAGTAGTACATAATTTAAAAGACAGTGATGCTCCTATATCTTCAGAAAATGTTCAAAGCCTGTCAAATACTTTATGTGAAAGTACAGAAGATAATCTTGGGTATCTTAATAAATTCATCGAAAAATGGGTAGGTTCGTACACTTGGATTAGACTAGTTGTCAACGGTTTGCCTGAAATATTGTGCAATAATTGTCAATGTTCTCTTGAGGTAAATATTAAATGTGTGAAAAGTCATGCTGTAAGTCTAAAGCACATCAGAAACAGTTCAGAACCTTCTGACAAAACTTTTGATCTTGAAAAAGCAATTTCTGAAATCAAAATTAGCGCTTTTTATGCAGTTAACAGATTGGCTTTTCGGTTAAATGATTCACTTTTACCGTTTTTTTTTTAAACTTTTCATGATTCAGAGAAATTGAAAAAAATTGATGTTTTTGATAGAAAACAGATTGTTTGTATCATACGAAATGTGATTGCTCTTGGTCAACAAGAAAGATTATCAGCTTTACTACAAACTACCCCTTTTAGTGTTATGATAGATGAAAGTACCGACATTACTCAAGATAAGGCTCTGTGTGTAGTTGTTCGTTATTTTGATAAAAGTGTGGGAAAAGTACGAGACAGTTTGTGAGATGTAATTCCAGTTTATGACGGAGATGAAAATCAAAAAGCAGATTCTGAAGCGTTAACACGAAAATTGTTATCATCATTACAATCGGGAAACATTCCTACCTCAAATATTGATGCATTTTGTTCCGATACAGCTAGTGTTATGGTAGGAATCCATAAGTCTGTTGCACAAAAATTATCACAATTGGTTCCAGGTATAAAAATAATAAAGTGCGGATGTCATATCCAACATTTATGTGCGCAAAATGCTATTAAGCAGCTGCCTCAAATTTTCGAAGACATACCTAATTTTGTTTATAATTACGTTTCTCATTCAGCTCGAGTCAACAGGTTTGCTGTTTGTAAAATTAAACTACGTTTGAAAGATGTTACGATAAAGAAGCCATGTATAACAAGATGGCTTGTGTATAATCAATGTATGTTCCGTTTACATGAGTTATGGTCATGTCTTGCGCTGTTTTTCAAAGAAGAATTGAAAGTTGCTGACAAAAATATCGAAAATCAATTAATTGAGATAAATAATTATTTTGAACTTGACATAAACAAAGCATATCATTTGTTCATTATAACTGTATTTTCAAAATTAAGTGCTGCAATGAAAAAAATGCAATGTCAGAAACCCATGTTTTCTAATATTCCTAAAATCGTATACAAAGATATTTTAAAAATGTATATGGATAACGATTACGTGGACATGACAGATGTAGCTAGAAATAATCCGAATGATAGCTCCCATTATAAAATGAATAATGCTATATCAGTGGATAAATCAGTTGTTGAAGCCTTAAAAATGAGTACTGATGTGACTGCAAAAAAAGAGTTCGTAAGAAACTGCCGAAATTTTATGATCGAACTGTGTCAGAGACACAATTTCAAAAATGATTTCTCTGTGTATTAAGATTGTTTGATACCTACAAACGCATTAAATTATGAATTTCACAAGAACAAACATTTTTCTAAACTGTTGGAACACCTTTCTCGACAGACTAAAATGAATGACAGAGAATACATAGGTCTATTAAATACAGAATGGAACAGTTTGCCGTCATATAATTTGACCACTGAATTGCGAGAAGAAGAAAGTATTGAAAAATTCTGGTTTGAGCTTGGAAAAATGGTCGATGTGTCTAACAATACACCTTTTCAAAATATTTCACAATTTGCGTTACGAGTTATGAGTTTACCTATTTCAAATGCTGCATCGGAACGTGTATGGAGTGTTTTGACTGACAACAAAACCCGTAAGAGATCACGCCTGCACTTTGAAAATGTTAGAGCAATGCTATTAACTATAGAGTACATCAAAGATACTGGTGGACTCATGAAATTTGAACCAACCTATGCAATGCTTGTTCGTATACTTAGAAATCGCAATAAAAAAATCAACTCTAAGCAAAAAATCCATAATTATGATGTGTACAAAGATACGACAATTACAGAAGAACTGTTTGAAAAGTGTCTCGATGAAAGTCTGTTGAGTAAACGTTTAAGTGAAGAAACGAAAAACTATTATTTAAATATGGGAATAACCAATGAAAAAAGTACAGAAATAAATGAAAAAACTGTCGAGGATATGGGTGACTTTTCAGACGAACCAATGGATTTAGATATTTTGAGTAACCTCAGTCCTCGTAAAAAAGTAAAAACACAAAGTAACCAAAGTTTCGAAACACCGCTTGTAGATTAATATCAAATACATAGGATATTGGACAATGGTTTAATCGATAACAATGCGTATTACTTTTCGACAATCAAATACGTATCACATATCGATGATAAGCAAAAAGAAGAACATGTTGCATATACAGTAGGAAAGTACGTTAGAAGTAATACATTTACTGAAAAAGTGCTGATATTCTCTGTTGAAATGCAAACGTTAAATAATACAAATCATCTGGATGGTAATATCATCGATGCATGTTGCATAATAAATGAAAGAAACTGGACAAATGCAACATTTGTTTCAATGCAGCAAACACATTTTATTTTTAATACTACATTAAATGTAAGTAACGTACACCGTGACTGGGTTATGTTAACAGGACCTTTTTCAAGCAATGGAAAAGTCTTTATGCCCATTGTTCGTAGAAATCATTATGAAATTTTTATGATTGACATCGATAATAAAACGGTAACATTTATTGATTCTATTAAACGATCTTTTCAATATTTATATTCACAAGCCACTGAGTTGTTTTAAAAATTTGTGGCATACATTAACGTTTGCAACCAATTAGGTGTTAGTAATGTTTTCACGAAAACTGTTTGGACACTAACTTGGTTTACAACTTCACGTCCATATCAAACAGATGGTCATAGTTGTAACCTATTTATAATTTACATTATGGATATGATTGGAAAAAACGAGAAAATTGACACCTTGTTTAATCCAATTAATTATAGAATTGCAATGGCGAGTTTGTTAATAAAAGAGTCAATTGATATGCGCCACTCATGCCAGTTTTGCTTTCGACGGCGAGAACGTGATGTTATTTCATGTAGCGTATGCAATAGATTCACACGTGTCCAATGTTTAAAAAATTATGCGTATGAAGGGTAACCTAACGTGTGTATTTTATGCGATTTGTACTACTTAAAGTGTCAGAATGAGTATTATCTAACGTTAAAATGAAACGACACTAAAATAAAATGACACAAGTCAATAGTCAGATGCAATAGAAGAAATTACGAAATCAACATAAAAAGATTGTCAAAATACACAATAATGTTATATTATACTCTGCCTTGCACGTTTTTTTAAGGACGTCGTTGGACTGTCGTTAAACGTTTTTGATAACACTTTTTAGTGAAGTAATTAATGTAGTTAAACACGTATCGAGCGTGATACATTTTAATTATATATCTTTATTGTACAAATATTGGTTTTCAAAAAACCATCAACATTGAATGATTTTCATTCAGTATTAGATAATTTCTAAACCAAAGTATAATCACACAAGCCAATTGCACGTTTTATTAAGGACGTCGTTGGACTGTCGTTAAACTTTTAACGCGGCCATATCGACAATATTGGAACTTACAATTACATATTAATTATAGGCATGGTCTATATCCTAATTTGAAGCAGTATTTATTTTTATTATGACAAAGGAGCAAGTGTATGGGAAATATTATTTAAAATTACATATTAATTTTGTTATATTTTTTTCAATTTTTGAGTTATTCCTTAAGGGTTTGCAATGATCTCATTTTTTACAAATAAAATTCTCCTGATTTTCATCAAAAAGACTAGACAATATATCTTCTTAGGAGATATTGTTACCTAGTAACTAGTTACGGTATAACAAGTCGGCGTAAATAATTCGCGTTATTTTACAAATAACTATCAATATTGTTGATGTGTCGGTCTCAAGCCTGAATAAACGTGGAGAGAAAGTCTTATACAATTCAGCATGACTTAAGTATAGTAACCGCTGTAAGTAACTGACCATGTAATAGCCATTTACTTCAATTTTGCTGTAAAAGTATAAATGTTCATTTTAGTGACGTGTATTTCGACGACAACGATAGCTCAGTGCAGTGACTGTTCATTATTTTGACAGCCAATCTCGGAGGAGTATAAGAAGAAAATCAAAGCACACTGCCTTGTAATAGTACAGAAGCTGAACATGCTTTTAAGAAAGTAACGGTACTGCAACTGAATTTATTACTAACTAAATTGATGCACGAATTTACGACTTTACTTTGAAAAAGTACAATGGAATATGGTGTAAAATCTGAACCAATCGCGACTTACTACATTATGAACCCTCATGGTTCTTGAGATACAAAATTTTTTGTTGTATTTCATTCTAGAGAGGTCACGTAGTAATGGAAGTAGTGTCATGTGGTCGATTGTGCTAACTAGACGCAACCTAGCTTAACGGATAGTTCGTAAGCAGTTGATATAGAGCAAATGTCATTTCCGGCAATATTAAAATTTATTGGCTAGTCGAAAATCAACCTTAAAAAAAATGTACTCTCTCATATGAAAGCAAAACCAGCCGCAACCTTGTCAATTAATTTTTGTTTTTATATTTTGAATTGATATATCACGTACGTTTGCTACTTCCAGTGGTACACAAAAGTTGATGATCCCTTATCCGTTGCCGCCTGCACAGTACAATTTTTCAATACAGACGGAGTGTTCATTTAGAGCTAGCGAGTTCTTGACTCCTCCTTTACCAATTGATTTTCAGGAGCAACGCTCTTTTAACGAAGAACAAGATGAAAAGTAAGTTGATTTTGTAGTATTTATAAACCAGCTATTAATTAAGGAGGTTTGGTAGTGAAACAAGGAAATAGCATGATTGCACGAAATTGTAATATGATATACTATTAACGAATCTAAGCCTACATGAACTTTTCAAAATTGTTTACCGACTTATTTTTGAGTACTTGATCACCAAAATATGTAAGAATAACATAGCCTCTTATGGGAGCCATCTCTTTGTTGAAAATAAATATAGATCAGAATCGCAGATAATTATAATACTGTTTCTAGTATGAAATTAGTATTAGTTTTACTATTATATGTAAGAAAAATTATACTTTACCGTTTCTTTATATGGCGTATGCTATTTATTTGCACGTGTAATTAGATTGATGTTTATTTTTCAAATAAATAAACGGTAAAGTATAATTTTTCTTGCAGATAATAGTAAATCTAATACTTATTTCAAACTCAAAACAGTATCATAATTATCTGCGATTCCGGTCTATATTTTTTTTTTACAAAAAAATGGCTCTCGTAAGAGGCTATGTTACTCTTACATATTTTGGTGATCAAAAACGGGACGGTAAACAATTTTGAAAAAGTTCATGTGGGCTTAGATTCGTTAATAGTATATCATATTACAATTTCGTGCAATTCTGCGATTTCCTTTTTTCACTACCCAACCTCCTTAACACATACAATTACGAGCTGAATTAAAAAAAAAAATTTTTGTGTTTTACAGTGATTATGCGATAAAGAGTGGGCCGATTGTCAACTAGAATATCCCTACAAAACATTGTATAATAATATGATGCTGTACAAGAACGTAGGTATTCATTCGTTAAATAACATATACATGTATATGTATATGTTAACATATCCCTGTTGTTGCGGTCCAATAAAAACCAATAAAATTTTTTAATGGGATTTTTCTATTAGTTTCTTATCGGTATTTGCACCCGTAAATCCAAATAAAATCCGAAATGGTCAAAAATAGATTTTCTATATCGTTTATTATAACTAGGACATGATTGAACAAAAATAAATTGACAAATTTATGTCATACCATCCGGATGGTAACATCAAAACGGGGGGATTAGAGTATTTTGTATGTAAATTGAAAGAAAAGTTAGTTATTAATTTTTATTAGAATTTTGTAAAAAATACTTTAGTCCTCCCGTTTTGGTGTTGCCATCCGGGTGGTAGGACATAAATTTGTCCATTTATTTTTGTTTACTCATGTCCTAGTTATAATAAATGATATAAAAAATCTATTTTTGACCATTTCGGATTTTATTTGGATTTACGGGTGCAAATACCGATAAGAAACTAATAGAAAAATCCCATTGTAAAATCAATGAATTTTTTATTGGTTTTTATTGGACCGCAACAACAGGGATGTTTAAAGGGTACTTAAAAATTAATGTACTTAAACTCGTTATTAATTTTAGGATTGGAGTGCATGCCCTGAAATTGTCAGCGTATTAACGAATGATACAATGTTATATTTAACTGTTAAAAACTAATAACTATTTGTTTAAGATAATTAAATTATTGTACAACTCACGGATATTGTTGTCATCGATTTGTTAACTTCAACTATTTATTAATCATTTGCTTTTTATTAAAATCAATTTTTTACTTTTTTACTTTAATATGTAATTCAGTTGTGTGTAATGTAAACTCTGTCATGTAAAAAAATTACGACTAAATAAATAAACTTTATCTGTGCTGAAAAGAGTTATTTTATCAACACTGCTTGTGTAAGCAAATACTATTATTAGAACTTGACAATAAAAATACCGTGATTCTCCTTTTAGTCATTTTCAAAAGAAATAATAAATCCAGTGGTTAACATGAAAAAACAACAATGAAAGACAATAAAGTGAGTACAGATGCAGGTGTACTAAAATTTGTTTGTTTTCTAAAAAATCAATTAAATGTATAAAAAGATGAAAATTGTACAAATACTTGAAGTAAAATGCTAACAACTCTTTTTAAAAACAAAATTTATTAAAATGTTCAACACAATACTTCGTAATTGGAAAAACTAATAAAAGGCTTGGCTTCTCATAGCTGGCTCTTGCTCGTTCAATAATTTATTTATCATTAAAAAAAACTTATAAATAAAATCTTGGTGGCTTACAACGCTAGTGCTTGCTCGTTTGAGAATTCCCTTACTTGTTACGAAAAACTAACAAATAATTTAGCTATATATAGGTGGCACTTTCTTGTCCAATAATGAATTTATTTATTAGAAAAATTAATTGGTTAGTCTACTCATTGCCAGATCCTAATCGCGTAACAATAAATCTATTTATTACAAATAATCTAGTAAATATTTTGGCTTCTTATGGCCAGTGCTCGATTGCCTACGCTATCTCAAGTATCAATACTGATTTATCGTTGAAATCAACATTGATTCAATGTTAAAATCAACGTTGAATCAACCTTGATCGATGTTAATTTCAATATTGAAATCAATGATAAAACGCAACGTTGATCAATGCTGATTTCAATGTTGATCAACGCTGATTACAACTTCGGTGTCAATAAAAAAAGAGAAATTTGTGAGCATGTATGTAATTACATATTTACATTAATCATATTGACAACCTAAAAATTATTATTTCTTTTAAGAGAAACATTCATTTACGACATCAATGCTGAAAAAAATAAGATTAAGGTTAAATATTAAAAAAAAAAAAAAAAATGTCTACAAAATTAGATAGATAGACAAAACGTAACGAAAGTTAGATTAATATGTGTCTTAACCTTTTTTAAAATGTATTTTTAGTTATAATATCTGTAGTAGCCTATCGCATAAGTATAGTTTGTATTTTGTTATACAATCAAAAAGAGTCTGGAAATGTATACGTGTAAATGCATTTTTTCATTAATATCGTTAAAAATAATTTAAAAAACTATCTTAAAAGTAACTCAGAAAACGAGTTTTGAAATTGACGTTATTGCTGTTGAATAAGAATTTGATCAGAAAAAAATAAAAGTGAAATATAGTACTTACTGTACTTACGAAGTTACAAATTATTTACCACAAATGTTGTTTTACTCTATTACGAAATAACTTATTCATCAAACAATTTCCACTTAACAATAAATAATTAAAGTAGGATAATTTTTAACGTTGAATTAATGCTGATTGTAATCCACAGATCAACATTGATCAACTTGGCGTTTCATCATTGATTTCAATGTTAACATCAACGTTGATTCAACATTGATAGTATAGGTGGGGTGAAAATTAGTTTAACTATTATTTGGAATTTCATCTTATTTTCAGATATGTCTTGTTTAGTAAATCTCAAGCCAATCTCAATTTATACCCATGTTATATTTGTTTGATTTTCCTTGTCTTCAGTTTATTTTCGTTTATCAAAAGATCAATGAACCATTAAAAATTGTACAATCAAGTGAATATTTGTATGGATGTATCAATTTTTTTGTTTTATATCACTCAAACAGCTACTGTTGACACTATTACTTATACGTCACTGTAAATTGTATGATCTGGTACAATCATCAGCAGTGGAATATGAATCCTGGTTAAGACCTAAAAATTCATCCAAAAAAAAAAAAAAAAATTGATTGACAGCTGGTTAGTTGAAGGATTAAACAAATGAAAAAGATAACGCAAAAAAGGACAGTAAGTAATAAAGGAGTGAGTACAGACGCAAGTGTAATAAGTTCTTCCTTTATTATTTAACAAACAGAAAAAGGCTTCTCTTTTAAAAATATCTTTATTTTTTTAACTTAAGATGTTGTTGGTAAAAAAAAAAAAAATTACAGTAGCGGATCATTTTGATTCTGTTAATTGCTACTAAAATAAAAAATACTTTATTTGGCTTCGAAGACATTACAAGAATTTCATTAGGTTGTTTGTGCTGCACACATTAATTATTTATAACTTCCAGGTTTAATCAATAATTGTAGAAATAAAATTAAAGCTATTGCTATTCGAATAAAATATACACCTACAGGGACTATCTTTCAAAGAACTATCATTTGTCTATTCGATGATGAATGGAAGGCTATTCGTATGGCATAAAATACTAATAATACAAAGTGAAGTGTTGTATGTACCTATTATTTATATTAACTAACTTATAATGTACAGGGACCTATGCGATAAAACTAGTTGGTTCATAACTAGAAAGTATTCGTACAGTATGAGACATTAAAAATGCAAAGTTCAATGTTGTCCGTACCAACTATTAATGCTTACAATCTTATAATGTACAAGGGCACAATTTCTCCAAATACACAAAATTTTTATTCATTTAAAAACGTTGAACAGCTTCTTTGACGTTTAGTATCTTCAGAGTCTATGACATATTTGCTACAAGGTTCAGGTACGTTTAAGCATCCATAGGGACGAAGATTTACAAGAAAAATGTAACTATTACGTACTGGTATGGCAAAATATTCCAAGAAAGAATTGTATTGTGTTTTCTATAACAGAGAAAATTGGAATCACAAGGATTCGAGGCGATGGGCATCTCTTCCCTTTGACGGCATTGGAATGTTTTTCACGGAGAGATTGCAAATCTTGAATCCCACTGTGCAATAATTGAAGTTTGATCCTCTTCTGAAGCTGTGTGACTACATATACAATAATAATACAAAATAGTTACGTTAAAATTTATGATGATAATAATTATAGAGGCTCTTAAATTGGCACCAGTGAGTCTTTCCATATCATTCATTTTCAGATCCTAAATGACAAAACACTGTGAAAATATTGAAGCAAGAATGTTTTGCACTATTAAAAATAAAATGCTTTACTGTCAATATTATGAATGCGTAAAAAAAAACTTGCCAAGTAAACGTACCTTCTTTATTCCATAATTTATCTTGTACATCCTTAGCTGGTAAATTTTTTTGGAACCAGGAGACACAGGCACATTTGTTCAATTGAGATGCAAACTGTAAATTTCACTATCTTCCGCACCAGTAGCTAGAAAGTGAGACTGAAATGGATGAAATTTCAGAGCTCTCACAGGACCTTCGTGTTTGTTGGAACCGCTAATCAAATAGTTGCTGTCGTTCTCAAACATCTTGTCAGCAGAGTAAATCTTCATTTTTCCATAATTACAGCAACTCACAATAATGCCATCTGGATTTGTTCCACCAGCTCCCACAATAATCGTAAGACAAGTTGATGGTAATTATAATTATTGTATTAAATTTATCAACACTATGAATATTTTAAGTATACATAAATAACAAAAAGGGAAAAACCTTTGATAACTTGGCACACTGGTATTGATTGAGAGAATACAAATCCAAACTGACATTACAGGACTAAAACTGACATCCAACTGCTGAGCAGCTGTTCCTGCATCCAAGCAAAATTGGAAAGTTGGTGGGCTGCTGGACTAAAGGTGACCAGGTCACATTTACAGCTTCATGCAACTCCTTAACCTTCATTACAATCATTGTGTTAAATTTCTCAAGACCATGAATATTATAGGTTTACATGAAAAAAAATACAAACCATTGATCACTTGGCACACTGGTCTTTAGTTATATATCATAAACTGGCTGCTCCAGATTAAGAGAATACAAATACAAACTGGCATTAGAGTTATAAAACTGAAATCCAAAATTGGAAAGTTGGTGAGCTGCTGGACTGGAGGTACCCAGGTCTCATTTACAGCTTCATGCAATTTCTTAACCTTCGTAATTCACTTCCTTTGTATAATTGTAGACCATCAAACACATTTGTATTGTATGTTTGGAATATAATGAGCTGCGCACTTGTTAACTTTGAGCAAGTTTGAACTTTATTTTTATTATTAACTGTACTATCAGCATTACATTGTACCAAGTTTTCATGAGAGCGTTGAGTGACTGTTGCCTGTCCCTCCATTGTGAACAATAAATATTAAAAAAACCCTTTACTACAGCCTCTGGAGCAACTAGAGATTCACAGCCATTTGATGATTTCAGAGAGTAAGGTACATTTTTTTGTCAAACTTTATCAGCCCTTAATTGTTCTTCACTCAGACATTTATTCTTTAAATTAGTGACTGTATCTGATTTATGATGTATCCTTTTCAGTTAAATAACTTCTTCTTTGTTACAATGAAAATTGCTATTATCCTCCAAAATTGTGCTTGATAGAACCAATAATTTAAGTTGTAATCTCTTGCTTCTTGATCAGGTTTTTTTTTTGTTTTGGTTGATTTGATTGCAGGAAAAGTAAATCACAACTTTGTGAACGAAAACTTGTGGGAATTACTCATTTGTCAGGAATCCCACGTTAAAGTCCTGCTTGTTTTATATACAAAGTTAAGAGAGACAAAAAACTATACAAAAAAATAATAAAAAAACAAGCACTGCAATACACTAAACGCTGTTGGGCTTATAACTGAAATATGCAGTTTACTTGTCAGATCTGCTTCAAACTGCTAGCACTCACAGCAGTATTTTTGCTCACCTCATCGTTTGACATAGTCATAAAGGCCAGACTTGTCAGCTTGATCACGATGTAGAAAAAAGGTCCAGACTTCTTCGTTATCAGCACCAGCTCAGGACAGGACCGGGCACTAATGCAACGATCAGCTGACCAAATATACAAACACCGTGTGTCAACGGCCGAGTTATACCTGAAAGACGCGGCGACATGCACTCACGCAATGCGCAATTTGAGAACCGTTGTAGTAGCAGACGACGCTACGGTACTGTCGGCAGCAACTACAGGCTCTGAAGTTAGCTTCGGAAAAAAGTAGGCCCCCCACTTCTCTCATTCTGGTGTGAGAGTGGTGGGGGGCCCACTTTTCCGCCATGTTGAAATTTTCTGTGCCAACGCTACTCGAGCAAGCAAGGGGATGTGCGCATGCGCGTTGGCTGCGGTTTAACTGAAATTATTGCGTAAAGCAGATTTGCATTAATAATTAAGTACTATCTAAGATTTTTAAGCTATTATTTTGTTTGGGGGCAGCACGCACAGCTTACGCGCAATCCTTTTATCAATAATACATAAATCGTTGTCATACTTAATCAATATAAATTAGCCACTGAGTTTTGGGGGCAGCCCCCAAGTGTTTTTCCCTTATAAATCTTAAACCATTGCACGCGCAAAAAAATTGTGATGTAATTTTTTGGAGCATTTTTTATGCGCAATCGATACATCAAATTTGTTTAAGATTTTAATAGCTCTGGGGGCGAACTTCATGGCGCTCGTGAATGTAGTGACGAAGTATTTATGAAAAAGTTTAAGCGATTAACAGAGACTTAAATATGTGATGCAGGTTAAAGTCTTTTTAGTTAATTTTTTGAATAATTTCTACTGAACGTTATGTTTAGATAAGTTGTGTTAGAAATAGTATTACAACTGCAATTAAAACTATTATATTTTTTGAGGAAAGCTGAGACATACTTACCTAATAACGCAAATAACTACGTTTGTACTTATTTTTATTATTCTTAAAACAGTTCTTACTATATAACAGCCTTAAAAAAATTACTATACAGCATAAAAAAAATTGCTATGTCTAACGTATACTCAAAACTTTGATGTTATAACTTTCACTTTACAACATAGTAAGCTTCGTTATAATTATTTTTTAATATCCCAGATTCTTAAGTATAATTTATAGTGCATTGCTATTCAATGTAAAAAGAATAACTATATTGAAAATTAATTTTTTACGGTGATTTTTTTGATTAGGTGAGATGGTAGATAACCTTCACGCTTAATGAGTTTTAAATTTGAAATTATACTCATGTAAACATTACGACAAACATTAAAATTGATATCTATGGACAAATAATTTTTTATTAACTAATCGTCGGTGGTAAGCATTATGATCTACTGGGAATCCTCTGATTTTTAATTTGACTGTTCGTAACATAAGTAGCACACGTTCCCAGATGAACTCTATCGATGTTTACGCAAATACAGCGCGTCACGGTCTAGTGGTTACGAAAAACGATTTAGAAGCCGAAGAATGGAGGCTCTATTTCTGAGCAGAGCAAATCCATAAGGATTAAAAAGTTCTTCAAACACACCTTCAAGACAAAAAATGTGTGTATACCTATAATTATGTTATAACTTAGTGTGAGTATACATAATTCTTAATCCCATATAATGTATAAAGGTCTTTTTTTTCTTCTGAATGTAAAAATTTTTTCTAAACGTAGTAAAAATTACGATGTTGAATAGCAAACTTTAATTTAATTAACTCTTACTTTGTAGAATAGTGATAATATTATAATATAGCAAGTATGTTTACATACATGTGTTATTGAGATATAAATAAAAATAAGAAAGTGTACAGTCATTTCTAAATTTTAAAACTTAGTCACGTACTTTCTAAAATTGACTAAAACTAAAACTAAGACTACTATTTTTTCATGTGTTAAAACTTCTCCTAGAAAAACAAAATAACTCCACAAACTATTGTATATACTGTAATCAACTGAACATTAGAAGGGTTTGCCCTAAACTGTCATGTTATTTTCCAGGAAGAGTTATTTAGGCAGTTTTGGTGTCACTTAACACTTATTTTTTTAAAATGTTAAGCATTTGACTAGGAATTAAGCATCGATACTATCTTAACTTAAGAAAACCATCATTTACATACGTATGCACGTATGCACTTATATGGCCATGCACATCCGCATGAGCATTTGCTAATTCGAATTTTATTAAGATTTTTTGTATCTGTAAATAGCAAAAAAAGCCAAAAGCTACAATGACTAATCAAGGAAGCCTTGCAATGTGACTGATAACTCGCATATTTTCATATTTGAGGCGTATACGAAAAAAAGGTACTTTTTAAATTCCGTGGACTAGGCATGTTTAATTTTCTATTTTTGTTATTGTGTTCATAGATTCGTCATTATCATATGACACCATCCCTACTAACTCTATCACTCACGAACACATGCGCACACACACGCACGTGCTTGCAGGCACACAGGCAGACACATTTGCCAGATAACTCTATTTGTGTATGATCGTCTTTGTCTAAAGCATGAGGTAATCAGACATCCATCAGTTATTCTGGCATGTGTTAAGCGATGAAGGTAAGATGTCTAGAGCAATGTGTTTCAACATTTTAAAAGAACTCTGAATTCTTATGAATTCATGTCTTTGAGTTGTAATATAAATATATTACTATATAAAATTTTTGGCTCACATTCTTGTAAATATAATGCCAAATACTACATAGTAAATTATTGAAAAAATACATTATGAAAGCTCAAAGTAAAGGTTAATAGTTTTTGATTTTTGTTTTATAGTAACAAAACGTAATACCAGATAAATGAAATTATTATTAAAAAGTAAATTATTTTTTAAATCTTGCATGTATATTATCAAGTGAAATTTGATTACTCATAAGAATTTCCTACTTTTTTCTTTTTCTACAACAATGTTGCTACTTGATGCTATGGGGTGTCAACTGCATACTTAGAATTTGGTACAAATAATTTACCAAGAAATTGTGACGTATACAATATAAGCTTAATGTTAGAAGTTTTCATTATTTTTAAGGAAGATAATTACCTTAAGCAGTTGACAGTCAGTTTTTAAATAAAATTTGTGCAAAGCCTTAAAAATGTATTTAAAAAATCTACGCAAAGTTTTGACAACCATAGGTGTTTATGAAATATGAAATTGATCAAGCAAGTTTTCTAAATTTTACATTTATTCTTACGGAAGATCATCAGTTGCGACTGTTTTAATAAAAAACTTTAATACAACTAACGGTTAGATTGGTTCAAAAGTTTAGTAAACAGTAAATTGATATCTGCCTAATAATTACGTAAAACAATCACATCGGTTAGGTGCATGTTAAAAAGTTATTATTGAAAAATCTAGAGTATTGATACAACTCAATATTCAATTACGAGATATGTGCACGCATTTCAGATTTAAAGATGTAGGCCAGGTTTAATTAGAGATGAACTGGAAAAAAATTATTGGTACCCCATTCTTTTGTGCTTTCTTGTTAAAAAACGTAGTACTGTACCGGAAAGTTCTTCTTGACACCCAACAATATGATCAGTTATTGTTCGAACAGTTTTTTGAAGAAAAACTTGAAAGGAAACGTCAAAATATTCAGTGACAAAATTGTTTTTGCAATAGACATTCAAAGTATTTAAGGACGTTCATAACAGTGAGAGAGGAATAGTAGAGAGTGCAGTAAAGGGGAAGCAAGCATGCCACAGTGCCAGCAACTGCTTCGCATCCATTTGTGTACCTATATATAGGCGTCTGACACTGTTTTTTTTCATTTAATTTGCAAAAATAACTTGTCGATCTCTCTGAAAATTAAATATAATACCAGTTTTATGGTATTGCGTCATACAAAAAAAAATTAGACAAATTCTAACAACCGTTTTTTCATGAGTGACTTTTCCGTAAGGTTACGTGTTAAATTTAAGTTTTTTATACATTCGATATCTAAAAACCGATGTTGTGAATAATGAAAAAAAAGATGATGTATGTATACGTGCTTATAATTCATGACTAAGTATTTAATAAACATTTGTAACCATACACTTGTACTGGAGCGCGTAATGAAACGCCTTGAACGTTAATTGCTAAGAACAACTTTGCTACTGAATTTTTTGATATAAATTTTTTTCAAGTTTGTTAATAAAGGTTAATAGTTATGGTTCATGTATTATAACATGTAATAATATGTTTATTCAGCACTATCGTGGTGCTCTAAAAATCGTACAAAACGCATTTTTGAAAACTTTGGGAATTTTTCACTTTAAAACTGTGAGGTTTAGGTGTACACGTGCCGATTAACTCTTTGTTCTAAATGTACCGAGGTATTTAAAAACTTTTTTTCCGATGAATATAACAGCTTGAAAAGATTGTTTATAAGAAATTGTTTAAACAAAACATGACAAAACACTCCTAGGTAGCAAGATGGGCTTTCAGGTGCAGTCTTACAACTGGAACAAGACAGCACAAAACAATTGGGTGCAAGTAATTTTTCCAGTTCCTTACTCATTAAACGTGGTCTAACGAGTCCTGCGCAGTTTTAAAAATATAAAATAAGAAAAACTAGAAGTTAAGAATAGCTATGTAGGCATTTAACTTAACAAAACTATGCTGACGTCAGCTGAAGTCAAAAAATACAAATGAAATAAAATTTCCGAAAATTAGCATTAATTATTTTAATATTTTTTAACCAGTGATATTAGCTTCTGTAATGCAATTAAGTGAGGAAATGAAGCACAAATTCGTAGAGGAAATAGTATTTTCCTGCAACTTAAAATAAAAATTTACGTAATGGAGTTCCACAATAAAAAAAAACTAAGAAAAGATAGTTATTTCATTTAAGAACATATTATATACTGAGTTTAAAAAATTTAGTCATCAACTACTGTTAAGAATACATAAATAACTTAAATTAATGACTTACACATGAAGCCTGTGTAAAAACATGTAAAAAAAACATCGTCCACTGTTAAAGTAAATAAAGCCTGTCTCTACAATGTACTTTGAAAAGATTCCTTTTTAAAAAGATTCCTACTCTGTGATTCCATTTAAAATTATCTGTGTGATTCAACAAATTACTGAAAAATTAGTACACATCCATTATATAAAAATCGTCAAAACTTTATAATAAATGTTTATCTTCGTAAGCTTCTAAGCTGAAGTAAAAATTTTTGTAAATAAATATCAACCAAGAACATTGCTAAGCTAAACTGAAGCTCAGCTGAGAAAGACGAGGGTAAAGAGGTAATTGGAGAACAGTCTAAAAATACGAATTATTTTATAGAAGCTCAAGTACTAGGGTCGTTGGTATAGAAAACTAATTACTAGGAAAATATTTACGACAATAGTAACTATTTGAAAATTTGGTCAAAGTTTCCTGGTCGAAATTTTTTACAGACTTTTAATATCATTTTGCAGATAAACAGCTTTTTGTATTTAATGTTTTTCCATAGTTTTGTTTGATAAACTCCTTTTATATATATTTTACAATGATGAATCCATTTTTAAAATTGTAGCATCATGTTAAAATTAGAAGTCACTTTTGCTTGTATTTAATAAAACTGTGTATAAGAAAACTTTAATACGCATTTAAATTTACAGTTATTTATAAATACAAAATTATTGAAAAGGATCTACAACCATATATTTTAAGCATACCTCTTCTGAGTTTTTTCTCATTACGCCTTCTTGGTTGTACATCACCAGACATGCCCTGAGATATCAATTAGAGACTGCTTATTACTTACTTTTCTTAAGCCTCTGACTGTCTTGAAAAAATTGGGGCTAAATCCTAATAATTATATATTCGGTTCTCTTACCTTTCTTGTAAAAGCGTGGATTATAACTTATTTAAAAAATTTTTCGACTTGCACTAACATGACAGCTTTTGAGACTAAAACGTGCAGTAGAGTTTGCAAATACTTGTAGCACGCCTTTAGGCTAACTCTAAATAGCTTTGAATGCTCGTCTTCTTTGCACCAGTGTGCAGTAAGGTGGTTGTGTAAGACTAGCAAATCACCCTCTATTGAACTCTACAGTCAGTACCCCCATTAATAGTTATCATTATTAGTACTCGATCTTCGACTATCGATATTCATTTCTTATGTCAGGCACATAATAAGTAAACAATTTTCATTAGCTGCACCTTACTACTAAGTCTGTAGGTAACAAATCTATTTCTCCATATCAACATTTACTGAGAAAAATGTAAAGTTAAGCAGAAAACTGAATGTATAAGAACATTATAAGTCGTTACAGTAGTTTGGTGACAACCGAAGACGTGTTTGTTGCTGAATTTATTATTATATGCTTTTAGTAACGTGTTCTCAGAAGTCATTTTTGCATCACCCACACATTCCGTTCATAAGAAACTGACAGCGATAAGTCATCGATTAAAGACATTATATCTGTAAAACTGAAGAATTACTCTGTAAGACAGTGTGTAAAAGTTGCTTTTTTTTCTTGCTTGTCACTTATGTAATAATCAAAGATAAAGCAACAATTAAGGTTTGCCCTAAGCTTCTACATCTCTTAAATTAAATTCACATTGAAGGTAGCTGGTGCAGACTAGCTGAATATTAACATATTAATTGTAAGCCTCATCAATAAGTTGAAGTTATAGTGTTACTGAATATAATTTTAAAAAAGATGACATATTATTTCACTCACTCTGAAAGAAACTGTTAATTTTTTCGTTAATATGGTAAACAGTACCACTGTTTAATTCGTTTAATAAGTTCAAAATATCTTTTAAATGCTTATTTTTAAAAATCTTAACTTTTTTCGACACTTTTATAAGTAATGTTTAAGTTCTTATTTCACATCAAACATCAGATTTAAAAGTGTATTCTAGTATGGTTTTTAAAATTAATTACACATTAACTAATGTTAATGTAACTTGCACGTAATAAAATTTTATAGGATGAGTGGCGTTGGTTTAGTGGTAAGCGTGCTTGTTACTAATACAACGACGTTCTAGGGGTCGTAAAATCCATTCCCGGTGAGTGCAGATTTTTTCAAAAATTGTTATCACTGAAAAAAGTTCCTATGCAACCCCAGCTGTGTCAGGGCGGGTTTGTCTGTAGAATTTTTTTTCAGGATAATTTCAGGGGTTCTTCCTTGCCATACAGGTCTTTGGGCCTGAGTAAATTCGAAACAGTGTTAGGGCTATAGGTAGGGATTAGTGGATCCAATGCCAGGCAGCACGGAAGATTGTTGTTACCAGAATAAGCTATACCAAAAGTGATGAGCATAGAAAAATAACGTACAGGTCTTGAGATTTCTGCAACCAGTCTCACATTTTGACATACTTATCTGGATCACCGAAAAACCTGTGACTAGTCGGTTTTATAACTATACTAGTACAAGTTTTTCAATAGCTTTGGTACAGGATTTTTCTGTACCATGGATAGTCTATTAAATTTGTATACTGCGCATGGCTTTCTACTGTACCATCTACCGCGCAGAGTACATGCGCTTATAATATACAGTGTAGATATGTATGTATATATATATGCATACTTGCATACATGTATGAAATTGTCATTGTTATTTTGGCTCATCATGTAAATTTTTCTTTGTGAGTGAAAACCAATTATTATACGCAACAGGAAAGTGACTACAAGTGCCTACTGCACTTATCATTACATCTTGTTAGATTCGTATCAATGTATTGAACTTTATATTGTGTTGTGGTGGATATACTAAAATCCTAACCTCTTGAACTTTTACAGCTACGTATATATATATATATATATATATATATATATACACTGACATTCTGAATGCTCCCACTGGCCGACTAACTTTATGTACTGGTACAGGAAAAACCCGTACCACGTATCGGATTTTGACGTACTAAGTATAAGGTTTATCTATACTCACAAAGGTACTTTAAAGTATACTACCATACCAAATATACCTGTACCAGTACACATTTTTCTTGTACAGAGTATCGAAAATACTTGTACTAACATATAGTACCTGTTTTTCTGGTAACAACAATCTTCCGTGAGGGATCCCCGGCCTTACCTGTGAGGAGTGATCCCTGAAAATATGGGGCTCCTTTGGGGATGCTAATTGGTCTTGATCCGATGCTTCAGTTCAGAGTTTAAATTCGTGAAACGGGCCACTTAAAAAGCAGTAGTCAAAGTATTAAGAAATAATGTACGTACTTACTAATTACTTTTTTAATAAAAATACACGTATTTATTAATTTTTTCAAAATCTTTACTTTCTCAAAAGTTATTAACAATTATATTTTTCTCTACCATTTTTAAAAAAATTATTTTTTCTTGCCTATTCAACGAATCTTAATAAAATTTGGTATGTAAGTTCAAAAGTAATAGTACGTTAAGGATATATTTTAATAATTTATGTAGCATGTCATTGGTTTACAAATTCTTACAGTTGCTCTTAAAAATTGTAAATAAACAGTACTTCTGTATCTAAACTACGGCATTCGATTCCTTTTTTTAATTTTCAATGAGAGACTAAAAAAAATAAATCCAGGGTGTCACATTATGTTAAGAACTACGTTAATTTGCTTACGTTGCTCTTTGACGCAAAGCACCGCACCTCACACGTGAGAAACTGTTAATTTTTCTTAACTCGTACAAATCGTTTTCATTTTAATTACATTTTTAACAGTAAATTTTTCAGATTTTAAAAATTTCCTGCAAAATACTTGAACTCCACTGATAGGTGTAAGGTAATGGTACTGACACGTGTGTTTTTTTGTGAATATTTTTTAGAAATTGTTCTGCCCATTTGTAAAGAAGTTTTGGAGAAGTTATGTGTTTCTTATTTACGCTCTGTAAACTAGATCGATAAGCATGTCTTTTCATCGTACTTCCGATTCTATCGCAAGATTCTTTGCCGTGCGAGGTTGCAAAAAATTCTCTTGCGCTTCTACTTCAAAATCCTCTTCATGGCTTAGTGAGTTAACGAAATTAAGCTTATTTTTATACTAAGACCCAGCTCCATCTGAAAAACAAATATATTTTTTAATATTATCTTAACCAATTGTTTCCTTGAAATAAGATATAAGCTTAGAGTCGATTGAACATACTTAATTAGTATCATGTAAAGGTATTTTGAAATCAAAACGTAATTTTTATGTTTCAAGGTGCTATTTCTTTTGAATAAACTACTTACCAAAAAAATGGCTAAAAAATTTGCCCAGTGTACCTAGCGTTTAAACGGCAATTTTAATTTGACATGTTTAAGTTTCACTGAAATTTAAGAAATTTACTAATTTCTCTTTTTTAAATAAATTTTTCATTTGATTCAAAAAAGCTTAATAAGATCTTGCTAAGGAATCGTGCTTAACAAATTCAGAAAAATCATTGCTTAAGTGTGTCAAAAACATTTTATTTTTATTTCACTTGCCGAACGCTCCAAGTTAAAGGTACAGTTGTTAGAAAACAAGATTTACCTGCATGTGTAGTTTCCTCGAAACAAGCAAAATTTTAATCTGTGACCCAAGTTTCACCCATAAAAAAATAACTGTTAGATTTCGTTTTAAAAGCCAGTGATTTGCAGCGAGCTTTTTTGATGGTTAGTTTCGCAAAGTCCTATCATAATGAACTTAATTTCAAATATCCATAGCAATGAAAGATATTTAAATAAATTTGTAATTTCAAAGAACAAAATGATTACGTTGTCCAAAACTAAGCTGATCTGAGTATTCACATAATTTCTCTTTTATTACTGAACTGCTATGGCTGAAGCCATTTTCGGGAGGCCTCCGTCGTTATACCTCGCTTTCGAGCAAAGTCTAATACTATTAATAATCTCAAAATACACTCGAGTTGTCTTAGCCAACACGTTTTGCCTTACGTGTATTAGGTACTTGCAAAAATTTAACTTACACCAAAGATAATTACATTCATTTCATTTCTTAAACTGTAGATTTCAAATCAATAAACAATAAACTACTATGAGACATAGAAGCTATGTTAAAAAAAATAATTAGGTATTTTAGTTTAATTGGGAGACGCTATTACTAAGAAAAACCAAAATCGCTTCATATTTTTACTATTCATGAACGAAAACTTTACTGATAAAATAACATCTAGCATTTTACGAACCTGCTTTAAGAATCTTGCATATGCTATATCAGTTAAAAAGAGTTATTACTGTTCGTGTTTCAAAGAAAGATAAGCTCACTCATAATTTTCCTAGAGAAAAAATGCCATCAATTTTGTAGGAAAAATTAAGTCACGTTCCCCTAGCAGTAAAAATTTGTTGTGGCACGTGTTCTTATTTAACCGTAGAAGATGGAAAAAAAAAATTAGTTGAATGTCATACTAGCTTATTCGAAGGTCATAAAAAAGTAGTAAGAACTTATAAACGAGTGAGAGAGAAATATTATTTTAATGAAATGCGCAACGACATTGCTAAATACATACAAAGATGTTAAATTTGCCAGGAACAAAAAAGATTCCACACAAAAACCAGAAAATCTATGGTTATTACAGACAAAGTATTATAAGTATTGCACAAAGTCGCAAGATACAAAAGGCCCTTTTCTCCAAAGTACAAATAAAAATAAGCATATCTTACCATGCGATGCTTACTTACAACATTTTTTATTAGCAACGGCAGCTCCTGCTCCTAATATACAGGCAATAACTATTGCTGGTGATTCGTTATGGTATTTTATTTTAATTTTTAACATTTCTAAAATTGATCTGAGTGACATATTAAAGAGTTTTATCAATAAAGTGTTGACAGAAGAATAAAAAATGTATCTATGTGTTGCGCTTAGCTCTTACTAGTTCATATCACCCAAAATCGAATGATTCGTTAAAAAGAAGTCAGCTATGTCAATTTTTTAAGAACTAACGATAAAAATAAAAATAACTTGAATAATATTGTTTCCTTTGCTATGCATAAGTGTAATACTACAGTTTCATCAGCAAAAGACTTTACATCTTTTCAAATTGTCTTCGGTATATAGGCATGTTCTCCAAATCTACTTTCAAGCGATTTCCAACTAAAGATATACAGCTCATATGCTAGTGACCTTGCCTGCTATTTACGTACAATCCAAAAAATAGCTCGTCTAAGACTTAAAATATTCAAACAGAATAGCACATCAGGTCATAACAGTAAGTCAAAGCAACAAAACTTGGAAATTTAAATAATGGTCTATGTGCTCAAAGGTCCCTAGAAAGAAAAATAAGATAGATTCACAAAAGAAGTTATCAAAATTAAAGAAATACACAATAATAATAACGTTATATCAAAACAAAAAAATTAAAGAATGATAAAGAACATATAGACAAAGTAAAACGCTGCTACCAATAGCAAAAAAAAATTATTAATAATTATTACGTTATTACAGATTGATCCAACCGATACGTTAACTGAAAACAATGGCTTTTTGCTTCTGCTAACGTTAAGGCCTAGTTTTATATAAACCAAGAAAGAGTTACCACCAACATCCTACAATAACATGCTTTAAGTAAATAATTCAGGTATAAGTTATGAATACCCAAACAAAGTCAGTCTAATTTGTACTGAATAGCACGTTTTTATTGCATGATATTTCTGTCGTATTAAATACAAAACGAGATTATACCATTACCAACTAGTTAATGTGTTTAAACAATACACTAGAGTACTTTAACATCAAGAATGCAAAAACTTGATACCTAAATAAACGTTAAATAATACGCCTCGTTTAACAAACTTTACATATGAAGATTTAAAACTATTTGTTGCACCTAAAATACGAATACATAGTACATAAGCAAACTTTAACATCATAGTAAAAGTTATCCCTAGCCACATGATAATGAGACAAGCACCACTAGAATGCATGGGGTGGATTTCGACAAAGTTATTTAGATCTATTTATACGGATGATTGAGATAAAATAAATATGGATAATAATAATCTTTAGAACCCTACATAAACAATATTATATTAAGAAGCAGAACGGACTCATATTATACGCCCAAGTCTCGAAAAATTTATGTAAAATTAGAATAAAATGACAGATATAAAAGAAAATTTATAAATAAATCGGAAAGTTTAACTTAAGAAGCTTGCTTATTAGATAATGATATTAAAAAACTTGAGGAAAAAATAAGAGTATGAGAATGGACTAACGATTTTGAAAAATCCCTTTTTCTCATACCAAATTATTACAAAACGCTTATCAGTGCAGCAGAAAGTGTTACAAAATGAACAACTATTAGAAATTTAAAATAAAATTAATTCATAAAAAAAAAGCATACGCTACCATGGGATGGTTTGACTGTAAAACTTAAACACCTGCACACACTTTCCAAAACAAACGCAATAAAAATAGAAGGTATATTACTAGTTGAACTTAGTTTTCCTCTGATAGGTAAAGAACAATTTAGTCATTATGGCATGTACTCAATTCTTGTTCCAAGAAATTTACACTCAGAATTAAAAAAATATGTCAGCATGAAGCCTTAACATGGTAACCTAGTGGTTAGCAATTATCTTCAAAATTATTTCCTTACTAACAAAAATTTTCTAAAGAATTACGTTCAGATAAGAAGACTTTACATAGCTGACCAGATGAGCCAATATTTAAAGACGATATGAATAATTCTTGAAAATTCATTTTAATTATAACTCTATTAACAAAAGTATTAAAAATTTGTCAAATAGCATTACATAAGTCAAAAAAAATTTATAAGACAAGACTTAAAACCACCGAACAATGGTTGTACTCTTCAAAAAATGCCATCACAATACTATTAATGTGCGAAAATAATCCTTTGACCACACAATCAACTGAAATTAAACTAAAATTAATGGAAATCCTAACGATTAACAGTAATTGTACTGCTAATGCTCTTGGCTACAGTCTGTATAAAGTAAAAACATTAGAATTGACAGACAATTACTACTATAGATCAGAGCTTTACTAAGCTTACTAAATTTATTAAACCTTTCTGATATTAAAACAGATCAAACAATTAAAATTATGTCATTTATATTAAATTCGACTTCCAAAACTTTTTGGAATATTTATTCTCGAGTCAATAAAGCCTACAAGGAAACTAGCAATAAAAAATTCAATCGCTTAGCTCCTCATTTCTTTTTTTACCTTCTCTTTGCTATCGTATAAATCATAATCCTACAGTATTAGCATACGTTATCACCGCTATATTTACGGCATATATTTTTAAAAGATTCTAACTACATCATAAATTTGATACTTTAAATAATAAACTTACAATATACACACATACATATATATATATATATATATATATATATATATATATATATATATATACTAGCAGCCCCCCGTCTCGGCTTCGCCCGAGACTTACTAAATAAAAGCCTGTAGTGTGTTGACACGTAATGTGAAACATTTTTAGTTAGAAAATTTTACACATATTCCCGATACATCTCAGAACAAAAATCTTCTTATTAAAAACATATTTTTTCGGAATCCATATAGTTTATTTGGTCAAATAATAAGGTGTACAAATTCAAAAAAATAATTATGCTGAAAAGTACTGTGCGTTCTTTATGCCATAAAATAATCGATGGCTATAAGAAGTTGTTGATTTGGTTTCTTCTGTGTAATTCACGAAAAGGGCTATTTTTTAAAGCTGTTAAGATTTAAAACCCCCAAAAAATTTACATTAAAAAAAAATTGTTTTTTCTCATATCTGACAATTTTATTACCAGAGCAACAAAGTCCTGGACCTTAAACCCAACATTTTTATTGACACAAAAACACAAATACATTTTCTACTCATTAAAAAATCTGAAGTAGGATCTTTAAAGATTTCAGAGATTGCTGTGAGGGTACAATGAAAAGCTGATCTCTCACGTAATGGACTCTTAAGTTGACCATTTTGACGCTGCTGTTTCAATCTCGATAATTTTTCTGCGTCAGTTTTTTGACGCCTCAAATTGTATTCATTAGATACATTTGAAGTTTTCTTTCCTATATACCCTTTTGCGACTATTGGTATGCTTACGACTTTTATGACCCCTAAAGGCTACTTTCAGTCAACTTTGTTAATTTTAATACATTTGTTGGCAAGGAAGTTCGACGTCCGATGGCCCTAAAAAAGACCGGTGAGCTTCTTAATTTAACTCTTTCTTGACTGCAGTTAACAGCAATTGTGACTGCCTGGATACCTCAGGGTGATCTTCTCTGGCTTACTGTTGAAGACCCAGACTGATTGGGAGAAAAATTACAAAGTCCGAAGCTTTGGGGCTAGTTGTAGTGCTCTTTTCCAACGTCTCCCGGTATAACGTCGAAGACGTTGGTGTCTAAAGCAACTTTTTTATTTGCAGATTCAGTTGTTTTGGTGATCTTAGATGGGGAGATTGGTTAGTGATACTTGTCCAGTGGAGGCTGTCCCGTTGGCTCAAGTTTTTTTTTCCTTTATAGCTGTTATAGGTTTGCCCAGCGCAGACCTTGGAGAGGATCAGTGATTCCTGGTTGAATGCTTAGAGTCGAGAGGGTAATATAGAGTCGTCGGTCACCGGGTTTCCCAGAGGGAGGTACGCCGCTGACCAAAGAATATCTCGTCTCGGGTCGTTCCCCGGATAACCAACTGCTCAATTGCTCATCTTTAGACGGGAACATGTGGGTAAGCGCGCGTTGGAGACGCGACGTCGCGACTACCAAGAATGTAGCCGTTGTGGCTGCCCGTGCCCATCAGAGCTGTTTTTCCTTGCTTTCATTTGTAGCCACAAATTCTTTAACTACACCAGGTGGGATGGTGGGGTGAGACTGCCACACAACTCTTCAGAGTTGGTGCAGATTGTGCTCTGGCTAGATATGTCTCCTGGTATTTTGGCAGCGATGGCATCGGTTGAAATTAATTTATTTTCCTTTGATCGTACTCGTCGAGATTCTGGGTGAAGGGACACTTGGGTTCCTTCCCCCTTAGAGAAGAGTGTCGTCCGTAACCGGGATACCCAGCTGCAGGACTATCACCAGCATTGTCTGAACAGCTTGATGAGCTGCCGAAGCTCGACTGTACAGTTTCCGATACGCTCCGGCCTATTATAACCACACTTATTTAATTATGTTGCAGGTAGCTTCGATTTTATGTCGACGCCACCTAGCGGATTTTACTGAACTAAAGTGAAAAGCTGGCGTATTTTTGCAAAACTTTGAGCTCATTTATTGCTATTGTTATTAAATTTTTTAAGATAAAAACTATACTAAAACCATCTAGGAAGTATCATGAATCAGTGTGCAGAATTTCAGCAAAATCGGTTCAGTAGTTTTCGCGGTTAGCGATTACAACGGTTTTAGCGACTTTGCTTTATATATTAGTAAGATATATATATTTAAAAAAGTAAATTAAATGGAAAAGTGTTATCGAAGTTCCAAAAAATGAAATATATACAGCTCTTGAAGTCAAATTGAAAGGAAGTAGGCTGAATTTGGAACATGCATTAATGTGGCGTTGATTACAAACATTGGATGGTCTTACAGTAAAACAAAATACTGTTATTTTAGTTTAACGCAAATCACATAAAATACAAATAAAAAACAGGAGTACATTTCGTTACTGGTCTAAACTATATTTGGCATAGTGACGGACACAATAAACTAAAAAGTTTTGGTTTTGCTATTTATGGTTTTATTGACAGTTTCTTTAAGAAATTTTTATACTTCAAAGCAGCATCATTCAACAAAAATCCAACTAATAATGGATATTATTACTGCCAGTTGATGAAAAAGTATGGATTTGTACCAATAATGATGAGAATAGACCAAGGTACGGAAATGGCAATAATACAGAATTTACAATTAGAATTTCCTATAATGATTTTGCTAGCACAGCAAGTTTTAAAAGTACGCACAACACAAGAATTAAAGATAAGAGGCTCTTACGGCAATATACAGAACATTATTGTATTTACGTATTTAAGCTTATAAAAAAAACTAATTTATCAAATGTAAGTGTTTTAACATGCATTTAGTCTTTAATGTGTTGTTTTGGACCAGTTATTAAAGTGGATTTAGTGTTAGCCAAGCAAGAATGTTATCAGTATTACTCAAGAAGCCAATTAATAATAACAAAAATGTTAAACTTTATGAAATATTTTATAATTCATAAATATTTCATGCATGTCGTTTAAAACGTAGCGTTTCTCCAACAAGAATGCATGACTAAGCCACACCTGTCTTTACCATAATTTGCTGATTTTATCAAAACTTTTTTTTTAACTTTTCATATCCATGTTAACCATGACATTTACAACAATTAAAATATCATTTGAGAGTCTAGTAATAAGATAAAATTTATTTTCGAAAATAACTACTTCAGTGGTCATGCCATTAAGTGTTTATTGAAATGAATAAGTTTTAACGTTTCAGCTTATACAGCTATAAAGATAATAAGGCCCTCATTAGGCAAAAATTTTTATTTTCACACAAGTGACTATGCCAACTCTATGACGATAAAGATTTATATCTAACGAGGGCCTTGTTATTGTCATAACTGTATGGGCCAAAGTGTACAAAGTTATTTATTTTAGTAAATACTTGATAGCATTATCCGTCGAGCTATTATTTTAAACATTTATCATCAGCTATCACTTGAATCTTAAAATAATGTTTATTTAATAAATAAGTAATATATTATGAATAAGGCTTTATCATTTTTAAGTATTATTATTAAAACTTTAAGTTTAATAAAAAATCTACAACGAGAGGAAGGATTACAATTTGTTGACGAATGAATTAATTACAACTTTTAGAAAATTTTTAATTATTATGGTATTTTTTTGCTAGAAGTAAATAACCCAACGATTAAGCTCGGTTTTTTTTTACACAGTAAGTACTTACAGCATTGTTTATTTTGGCTTCTTTTAAATTGAATTACTTGCAAATAAACAACTAATTTTAGCCAGGGTATGATAATTAATTATGCCATACAAGAGCCATTTTTAACGATTACATAGTTTAGCGTGACATTAGGCAATAAACTTAATGACAAAATAAGTGTTGACCACAGCGATCACTATACAGCACCATCCTGCGGCTATCGCAGGAGAGTCCTGCAGTTGTGGCAGTACGTACACAGTAGCTAATTCATTAATTCGATACCACCTCCAAGACCGCTGTACTCACTCCCGTCTCCCATGCTACATGCAGTGTATACGTCATATACATTCTTCACGTTTTATTCAAGGCTTTATGTGTATTCGTAAATATCGTGTATACACACTTAAGTAGACCGAAGTATTCATATATATACAAGAGCATATTTGTGTTGTAATACAAAATATATATTATAATACAAATAAATACTTCGGTCTACTAAAGAGTGTATATACTATATATACGCATACGCATAAAGCCTTATTCAATTGATTGAATAAAACATGAAGAATGTATATGTATACACTGCATTTAGCGCGGGAGTGAGTACAGCGGTTTTGGCGGTGGTATCAAATTAACGAATTAGCTGTGTACGTAATGCCACAACTGCAGGACTCTCCTGCTATAGCCGCAGGATGGCACTGTATAGTGATCGCTGTGGCCAACACTGCCGTTTCGGCAGTGTTGTACTGCCGATGCGGCTGTACAAGTTTTTTAGTGCAGATGTACTTTTATCAAACGATTTACGTACACACAAACAGAAGTGTACGTAGAAATGCCTTCTTGTAGTACACTGTGGGTACAGGAAGAGATGTTAATAGTTTTTTTTTTGAAAATAAAAATTTTCGTTTGTTTGTTGGATAAAATAAAAAAAAGTTCATGTAACAAAATCGGCTTGTTAATTATTTTAGCCATGTTTTCCACTTTTTATAAGGTCAAAAATGCATCTTTCATTCTTTTACGATATAGGGGACCCAATTACTGCGCACTGCAATTTTTGATTGTACTAAATTTCTCATTTCTCAATGTTTTTCGATGTAAATTGAACCAGATTTACTTAATCTTTATCGGCAGCGTTTTGTCTAATTAGAACGGCAAACATTTTTCTGTTAAGTAACTTTATTTTTTTTTTAAATAATTGTTTTAGTGCTGATATCACTTGCTGGTATTACTGCGCACGGTTATAAAATCAGCACCAGTCACTGCGCTCCCAATTACTGCACGGGCATCTCCCATAAGGTTTTTATGCTGAAGCCCTAGACCCAATTGCTGTGCACCAATCACTACGCACGACTACAAAATTTTGTAGGTTAGATTCGTTTAGAGTCACTCAGTTAAGCAATTATAAATGTTATGATGTAAAGTATGATTCTGGATTGAACGTTATTATTGTCTGTACGAGTTACAATATCCAAGCACCCAAATTTTTTAGTCTGTTTTTCTTATTTTCAGTTACCGCCGAGTGCGCAGTAATTGGTGCCTGCGCAGTAGTTGGGTCATCAACCCCTACCGATGTATCCTGTAAGTTTAACAAGTAGGAATTTTTTTTTTAGTCAGGCAGGTGAGAACTTTTAATTAAATATTTCTTGCATTATTAACTATAAAAAAACACACTCAGATCCAGGTGACACAGAAGTGGAAACCTCCCCATCATTTGTTACTAATAAATTTAAGTCCAAATTACCGTTTACACAATAAATTGTAATACATGAGAGCTTAGAATTTTTTGTATCAAGCAATATTAGCTTTTAACTTTATGTGTATTATATTTAACTGACCAGCTGCAGCGTAGCAGATTTATAGCCATGAGTGCGAACACATAAAGCAGGAATCAGCACAGTACGGCAAAATAAGACCCCATTAGAGTGAACCAGCGCGTGCAGCATCAGCAAAGCTGTGTACTCAGTTCACATGCAACGTAGCACGTACTGGTATCGCAGACATAAAAGCAAGAGAGTGGTCTAACTACGGATGTTTAGTCGAAAACGACTAAAACGTACGGGCCGCCACGTTAGCGGCGGAGAAGGAAGCCTCGCAGCACGGACATGTATCGCAGCACGCCGAGCGCCTGGCAAATAATTCGTTTCATGTTCGTATTAATTCGTAGTCAGTTGGTATTGTTTCACACTATTGTCCTGAAAGTCGCACTAATTGGTGGGCGTCATTCGAGAGACACAAGAAAAATCGAGGGGAGAGGGGTTGGCGCCACTGACAGCCAAGACGTGAAAATTTAGAAGATGTGGCGGGGACGCTCTTATTCCGATGCTATAGTTTGTATCGAACGGTTTTCAGTTTTCACTGCACTCTCGAGTACTTGCTGGTTTTTTCGGATTTCTTTGTTTCGTTGTGCGGAGCGAGTTCTTATTTAAGTTGCATACCGGGTTCACGTGTTCAATATCACGCGTTTACATCCCTCGTTCATTAATCTTAGTGTCCGTTCTTTTCTTTTCGACGTGCTGCGAGCAAACACGGCGAAAATCCGCATCAGCGGAACCATGTCATCGGTGATCGGAAACGAGTACAATGCGGACGCGTACTACACACACCTTTCACACATACTTGACACACATGCACACACACAGAGTTCTGTTGATACTAGGAATTTTTTTGTATCGTTAATTTTCATATTCGTTTGTATCGGTTGTTCGTTCGTCCAGGGGGTTTTCTCTTCGGAGTTTCCTCCTTTGAGTCATAAATATGTCTTTGTTGTGGCTCATAAACAGCGTCTTTTTTATTTACCTGATGTCATCGCTTTCTCCATCATACGATAAAGTTAGTGAATTGCATGGATCTCAAGTCAAGTAAGTTTGATTCTTTCTTGAAACGCATGCGAATTTTAGTGTCTTTCTTAGTGTCTAATCAAATCATTGTAAATTTGTGTATCAGCCCTATTTGAAGCTAATTTTAATCTTAACGTGACCCCTCGGTTTTGTTAAGTAGTCCATTTGTATCGCGGTCCCCCCCATATCCATTAAAAGAAAAAAATCAGTCAGCGACGTCACATAGACGCAGTCGATAGGGCAGCAGAAGGCTGTACTCTGATAAACAACGGAAGTGCCTACACGCCATCTGTATGTGAAGGTAAGATCGTACATGAACTTGCACAGTACGGGTTGTACCGTACTGCTAGGAGTATGTTCCAGTAACGCTCTCCGACAACTTACCGACAACTTAATTATGTCTTACGATATCTTGCGTCATGTTTAAGTTGTCGGAGAGCGCTACTGGAACACACGGTTAGCTAAACATGATCTGTTCATCAGTTGTGGAGAATAAAGTAACTTTTTAACGTTCCTCGCTAATTGCAGGTATAGAGTAATACTTTCTCATCAACAGTTGAGCCTAATTTAGCAATCGTAACAAACTTTCAGCATATTAAAGTGTCAATCGAATAAAATGTTTCATTTGACAATATAGGTTACGTTAACATTTTAAATTTCAGACTTCTTAGTCTGTAATAACTAATAACATTTTAAATTAAAATCCCATGTGTGAGTACGTTCTATCACTACTACTGTAATTGAGTAAAAGTTCTAGCAAAAAGTAAGCAAAATGTATTTTAAAAATTTCCGGGTATGTATCAATTTGCTTGTTCTATTTATGATAGACATATCAGCTTACTGGCTAAGAAAGATTTAGATTGTAAACAAAAAAGTTACTGTAAGTCTTGTCGTTATTGACAACCAAATAAGCAAGACAACGCTAAAAGATTGTTTTTCCACAAAAGTATTTGTCGTTTTATTAAAGAAAAAAAACTTTGATCTTTCTGACGGATTCTAACTACAAAATCATGAATGAAAAAGTTGAAATTTATACTTATACTTCTTAAGGTATGTAAATCAAACTTACTTATACTTAGATGATGTTGTACTAGTTTAAATTTTTTTTAATTTCATATTTTCACGAAAAAAATCAAGTACTCTCAAAACTAAGGAACCAGGGGCCGCCCAGGCGGGGGGACAGGGAGGGCTCAAGCCCCCCCAACTTTCAAACTGGGGGGGTGCAGCCCTCCGACATAAATGTCAAAAAAAGATTCGATTGCTCGCGAGCAAAATGACAAAAAAAGATAGAGACTCATGCTCAAGTTTTGCTTTAGTTTATAACTTTATGCATACAATAAAAAAAAAGCGAATCAAAGGGTGCGTTCAATTAGCATCGTACAAATAAACTCCAAGCACTCAATGCTTTGTAACCCCACCGATCGAGTGTCTGCCCTATTAAATAATTTTTTATTAGGAAAATAAATCCCAAGCCCTTAATGCTGTGTAACCCAACTGGTCAAGTGCCTGCACTGTTAAACAATTGATAAATGAATAAATCTCAAGAGCTCAATGATTTGTAACCAAACTAATCGAGTACCTGCACTATAAAATAATTTATTATTAAATAGATAAATCCCAAGCGCTTAATGCTTTGTTACCCAACTGATCGAGTATCTGCAATATAAAATAATTTATTATTAAAAAGAGATAAATCTCAAGCGCTCAATGCTTTAAAACTAGACGGATCAAGTGCCTGAACCATTGAATATTTATTTATTTCATAATTATTTATCAGTGCAGGTACTCGATAAGTTGGGTTATGAAGCATTTAGCGCTTAGGATTAATTCATTTAATAATTATTTATAAGTGCAGGCACTTGATCAGTTGGGTTACAAAGCATTGAACACTTGGTATTTATTTATTTAATAACTATTTATCAGTGCAGGCCCTCGATCAGTTGGGTTATGAAGCATTGAGCGCTTAGAATTTATTTATTTAATAATTATTAATAAGTGCAGGCACTTGATCAGTTGGGTTACAAAGCATTGAGCATTTAGTATTTATTTATTTAATAACTATTTATCAGTGCAGGCACTCGATCAGTTAGGTTGCAAAGCATTGAGCACTTGGTATTTATTTATTTAATAATTATTCATCAGTCAGGTCCTCAATCAGTTGGGTTATGAAGCATTGAGCGCTTGGGATTTATTCATTTAATAATTATTTATCAGTACAGGCACTCGATCAGCTGGGTTACGAAGCGTTGAGCGCTTCGGGTATATAATCCTTTGACTTATCTAGTTCTATTATGTGTACACAAATCAAGAGCACGAAACATAGATCTAAATCCATTACTAAGAGAATTTATATTAAAAATTGCTGAAAGACGAGTAACATTGGAATTGCCACAAAAAATGTAAAATTATTTTAATTATCTACTTGAATTTTAAATAAATATCATAAAATATGTATTTAATAATTCATAATTGTGATAGGTTAATTTCATATTCACATAGCTGCTAATTGATTCAATTAAAATACGTGAAAAACTATCGACAATTAAGGTCATTATATGTATGTTGTTGCATAGTTAATATGTATGTACATATACTAAGTAGATTTATAATAATTAATAATACATATTGTACTTCTTACTCATTTTCAATTGGTTACATAATTTCTTAAAAATACGAATAACTAAATAAGATCAATGTATATTTATATTGTGAGGTCCGAATGCCACGTGTGCCCCTACTTGATCACCTCTTCCTTCAACCACGATAATAAAGCCGTTATTTATGCTACCGATCAGCTGCGCCGAGACCCCAAAGCGCGGGAAATTGATATTAATCGGGGGAAGGAAAATCACGTTCCCCTAGGGGGTGGTGGGAGTGGGGATTTCTGCGGACTAAGAGGAGGATAAGCAGCGATTGAGCAGCGAGTAAGCAGTACGAGAACGAAGCTTATCGAGGAAAAGCACGGTTTTCCTTGAACGGCTGGGACTCGCGAGCCCACGTGCTCTCACAATCATCGCTCTCGGCCTACGCGCCTGCAACACCAGCTCAAGCGCCGTGTTCGCAATTAATCATCCGCTACTAGTAACGGATTCGAGCCTGCGATTTCTTTACTGTCAAGGTAGGACCTTTGGAAGCAGTCTACTCCTTACCTCCGATACGCCAAGCTCCACGTCAGACCCATTGTCGTAAGTGTAGTACGGCTATCATCCTCTATGCTGAACGCGAATACCCACGCTGTAATTCGCGCACCGTTGTTATCCATCGTCGCTCATTTGCATTTAATTATTCATCCCCGATTGACGTGATTATGGCTCCGTGCTGATCTCTTTATTCAGAAAACTTCCTTTTTTTTTTCCTTTTTCTTTTGTTTTGTTCGTGCTGCGCCTGAGCCCCAATCAAGCACTCCCCGGCACCCTTTGGGCATTGATTACCTTTGTTTGATTTATTCGTTGTGGGAAAAAAGTAACCCACATGTAAGTGAATACGTTTACATTTAAGGTGGCTCCAGCGCCTAGTGCCGTATCAAAATGGGGAGACTAAAAATTAATCATTATTTTCTTTAAAATATGGTATAAAATTATCGTAGAGACTGTTGTTAGCCATATTCTACATTTTATCTGTTACTTTATTGAGTTAATATAAAAAAAACAAAAAAGTTTTATGGTGCCCCAATTGATGAACTGTTACGGTACGCTCCTAAGTTCAAGAGTAGTTATACCTATATATATGTCTTCTGCAGAATGCAGACAGCTGAGAGCTGACTTGCACTCGCAACTGTATACTAAGTCTCCGATTATTTAAAGATTTTGTTCGATAACAAGACACTTTTCTCATGTCATCGAAAACTGCGTAATAATATATACAAGATGGTATGTTTTTTACACCTTACGGGTTATTCATATAAGTGCAGCAGTAGGTTGTATATCGCGTAAGCTTGCAGTTCCTATCTATCGACAACAGGGACCAAACAGAAGCCGCGTAGGAAGCCAATTTCTCCCTCTGCCATCGAGACACGTTCGCGCGTAAACAGTGAAACCACAACAAACGAACGTGAATTCAACCTTGCTGACGTTATTGGCGCGTCGGCAGCTAACGCACAGGATGGGCTGATAAAAGAATACGAGGCATTACCATTAAGTGTGTCACGTATTAACGCGAGCACTGAAGCAATGGAGGCGCTCTGCCAACGACTCACGAGTGCGAATCTCGAGCTCGAGAGGAACATCCATGCGAACCAAACTGAGATCGAGCAGGTAGGAAAACGCGCAGCGTCAACGAGTTGAGGCACTCGAACGCTTGAGAGCTGAATTACGTCGCGATCTTGAAAAAAACTGCCACGAAGCGCGAAATGCCATAGGACTCGATGCTCGCACCAGCGAGGGGTGGACTCCGCCTATTATCCGAATGGATTGCCTGTTCCTCTCGCTCTTTAGGTCCTTTGACTCTAGTGATAAAAACCCCTCACAATATATATATATATATGTAGTGAGCCCCCCATATCTCTATGACTTGGGCGGCCTCTGCAAGAAACCTAAGCTGTACGATAAAATCATTAACAATGTAAGACAGAAATTCTCTAATGAAAGTTTAAAGGTAAAAATATACAAAGAGGCATGTGTGGTACGTATATGTACATGTTCTTGGAAATTTTTTTTTCATAAGAAAGAAGCAACTTGTACTTGCAATGTATAGTACTTTGGCTGCTGTTGTGTAGTTAAGTAATTCAATAAAAAGTCTGCCTCGGATAAGACAGGCTTTGATTGGAATACCTATGGCTGTGCTAAGCTAGAATTTAAAGAAATAAAGAATCCCAGGGATGAGAAAAGTGCCCTTGTCCATCACCAAAAAAATCAAACCCTTTTATTGCACCTGATATGAACTAAAATTGTAAAGAATTTATTAAGCAACGATTAAGTTTTTTTTTGCTTACGTCAACAATTATTTATGAATTTCTTAAAACTATATTCATAAGTCATCATAAATGAGCAGGGCTATAAAACCTATTATTGTACAATAAAAATTAGCTCATCACAAGTATTTTACTATTTACCAACCGTAAAAAATGCCTGATTTGTATAGAATTAATTGAGAGACTTATAAAAGAATGTCTTTATTAGGCACTTTCCATCAGGTCATTCGCTTTCAATAAAAAAAGTTACCGATCTTTAATCAATATAAATTAACAATTCCAGTATTGTTAGACCTAATTGTAGCTTACTTTTTATTATATAATTGTATTAATTATTTAACTATTTGAAAACCAATACAAATCTCTGATTTGTATAAAATGTGTCAGAAGACTTATAAAACTATGTCATTATGAAGCACCTTGTCTTTAGATAATTTGCTTCAAACACAACAACAATTACTGGTCTCATATAAAAATAAATAAATAATTCTAGTATTGTCAAATCTAATGAAAATTTAATATGAAGAAGTTTAAGCCAACGAAAAGTTCCTGATTTGTATACAGTTCATCACAAGACGTATAAAATTATGTAACCATAAAGCACTTTTTCATAAGATCATTTGCTTCCAACAAAAAATTAATTGCTGGTTGGTTGATGAAAAAAATCTTATAACAGACTCATACGAATCGATTCATAATTTGAACCGATACTCACCCTGTTGTTACGGTCCAATAAAAACCAATAAAATTTTACAATGGGATTTTTCTATTAGTTTCTTATCGGTATTTGCACCCGTAAATCCAAATAAAATCCGAAATGGTTAAAAATAGATTTTCTATATCATTTATTATAACTAGAACATGATTAAACAAAAATAAATTGACAAATTTATGTCATACCATCCGGATGGTAACATCAAAATGGGGGGATTAGAGTATTTTATATGTAAATTGAAAGAAAAGTTAGTTATTAATTTTTATTAGAATTTTGTAAAAAAAACTTTAGTCCCCCCGTTTTGGTGTTACCATCTGGATGGTATGACATAAATTTGTCAATTTATTTTTGTTCAATTATGTCCTAGTTATAATAAATGACATAGAAAATCTATTTTTGACCATTTCGGATTTTATTTGGATTAACGGGTGCAAATACCGATAACAAACCAATAGAAAAATCCTATGGTAAAATCAATGAATTTTTTATTGGTTTTTATTGGACCGCAACAATAGGGTAATGTGTTCTTCAATTAAGAAATTTGATTTAAAATGTGTTCATTTATGTATCCATTGACACTAACATTGCTTCTATGTAAAATATAAACAGCTGCTTATTATCATTTTAATTACTATTTCGAATTAAAGTTTATAAAAACTATAACAGCTATTATATACAGGTATATATATAATTTTAAGATTCAAGTGATAGCTGATGATCAATGTTGAAAATAATAACTTGACGCATAATGCTATCAAGTATTTATAAAAATAAATAACTTTGTACACTTTGGCCCATATAGTTATAAGAATAACAAGGCCCTCATCAGTTATAGATCTTTATCATCACACAGTTGGCATAGTCACCTGTGTGAAAATGAAAATTTTTACCTAATGAGGGCCTTATTATCCTTATAGCTGTATGAGCTGACACGTTGAAACTTATATATTTCAATATACACTTTATGGCATTACCACTTAAGTAGTAATTTAAGAAAAACAATTCTATTTTATTACTAGACTGTAATAAACTCCGTAAATTTTTATGGCGTCAAAGCGAGTAAAAGAGGCCTCTGGTTAAATTAGGTCAACCAATAAGCGATGTTCTTGCAGACTGCGTTGACAACGAATTAGTAGGCTGGCACGACACTGTTACATGTTATGATTTTATATAATATATTAGGAAATAACAATAGAAGAGTACTAATCGCATTTTTCTGACATGTGTGATTGAGATTTTTGGATGAGTGATGATAAAAGCTCGCATCAGAAATAAAAAAAGCCAAATACAAGTTTAAGTGTGACAGTAAGCTTACAAATTTCCAAATTAATTCGTTTAAAAATCTTACAATCAATTTGAAGAATAATAAAATAATGTGTTGATAACAATTTTTGAACTGATAAACATTACTAGAAATGGACAATGAATGCGCAAGTAAGCCATTCATTCATACATACAATACGACTTATATATTTGTACATGTTATGTGCAATTTTAATACATATGTGCGTTCTTACAACGACGCTGGCCGTATTATATATCACCCTTCACAGATAATTAAATACACACACACGCATGTAAGTGACGTATGAGCTCCACTTGTTATATAAGCTCACTGTAAATACACATTGTGTCTTGTATGAGTTTTACGGATGAATTGCGTTTTTTCTTACAATGTGATTCGTCTGTATATTAACTTGGGATGTAACAGACTCCTCTTCTTAGATTGTTGCCACCCTCGACAACACACATCGATCGTGAATTCACGTGAGTTGATGAGACAAATTATTATAGTATCGTTTTGGATGTCAATTCCTTTTTTTTTTTTTTTTTTTTTGTTGGAAAAATAATTTATAAATCATTATTTACTTCTGCTTTTATCGTTGAGCAGTGTATGTATTTAATTGTTAAATACTATTGCGTGCATTAGGTAATAATAACGTCGTACTTTTTTTTTCAAAAAATATATTATATTAGTATGGTGGCAGCAATTTGTGTAAGCCACCATGACTAATAGATTTTAGACTTATTTAAGTACCCAAATCATAATAACATTTAAAAAAAGACATTTTTTAATTATCTGTTTCATTTCTAGGTACAAATACAAGATACTTTTTCTCTTTGCAGAAGGACGTCCATAACTTTAAAAAACTGTAGAAAAACGGGTTTTTTTGGTTCATAGTAACTGAAAATGTTTGAAAATCACGATGTATGCCTTATTGCTGATAATTATTTGTTGTTTCATGCAAATACGTCCTGCTCTGTATGCATGTACACACCAGTATACCCCATACCTCAAAAAAATGAAAGTATAGAATAAGAAATTCATACAACCGATGGTATACAAGCGAATGTTGATACATCTAAATCATTGTATGAAGAAATAAATGAAGAGGTGCATATGCATAGATGGCGGCACTTTCAGTACAAGCACTCTGTATCCTCCATACGTACCTTTTTTTCTCAATATCTAATATATTTAAGACGCATGATATCAATCCACATTAATTCTTCTTTAAGAAAATTTTCTTAAGAAATAAATTAGAATGAGAAAAATATCCTCTCCAGGTGCAGATCGAACACACAACCCCCTGTTTACTAGACAGTTGCTCTACCACTCGAGTTACCGAGGAGCTGTATATTTACCCGCACCGTAAGTTTAGATAAGTTTTTCATTCTTAATTTTCAGAGCTGTCATTCACGATAGCTCGATAAAATAGTTATGTGACTGTAATGCTTGTCGGTAAATTAGAAATTCATACGACCAATGGTATACAAGCGAATGTTGATACATACAAATCATTGTATCAAGAGGTACATATGCAAAGATGGCAGCACTTTCAATAAAAGCACTCTACATCCTCCATACATGCCCTTTTTCTTAATATCAAATATATTTTGGACTATAATATCAAACCACATTAGTTTTTCTTCAAGAAAATGTTTTTAAGAAATAAATAAGAATGAGAAAAACATCCTCCCCGGGTGCTGATCGAATAACAACCTTGTATGAAGGATATAGAGTGCTTGTATTGAAAGTGCCACAATCTATGCATATGCACCTCTTGATACAATGATTAAGATGTATCAACATTCGCTTGTATACCATTGGTCGTATGAATTTCTAATTAACTGACAAGCATTAGAGTCACATAACTAAAGTATAGAATAAATTTATTCAAACGTTATACACATCTAAGGATATTAGTGTCATGTAACGCTGCCCAAGAACACAGTCTTGTATCTTTTACCTCAAAAAATTTCTTTGTAAATAAGTTTTTCATAACATACGGTTACTTGGGGCAACAAAGAATTATGGTATAAGATTATTGCACCACGTTGTTTAATTTCTTATATTTATTGTTTTGCATTAATTCAGCCACTTTTACAATGAATTTTTTTTTAAATATCGTTATGAGATAACAAAAAGTATAACGTTATACAATGTAAAAGTCAAAAAGTATGTTATGCAAATAAAGGAGTAACAGTATTGTTTAAAATTATGTTACTATACTGATTTGTTTCTCTCTTATTAAGCAACAATTTGCATTGTTCTTTAAAAAACCTTGGCCTATCATACTTTTCGTTCAAGATCTAAATTTTTTTTTTACAATTTCAAAGGTACTATTATCTTGTAACCATAAAGAAATAATTTCTGCATATCTGTATTGGTTTTTTTAAGGTATTAATTTTTTTACTTTTAATCCTGTTTTCTGTAAAAATTCAAAACACAATTGTTATTCAAATGAATGCAACGTATGTCCAGACATTAAACAATTTTTAGAATATGTAATGAATATTTTGGATAAGCACAAAATTATTCAAGTTATTTACAGTGTATGGCAATCTAGAGGCTGATCTATTTTAAAGAAAGAATGCTTAATATCAAAAGATTACGTTGTAGAGTTGTCTCGTAGATTGACTGAATTAATACCTTGTCATTTTATCCCTAAACATCAATCAGCAGTTATTTTTGAAATGAGAGAGAAAATTTTACCTCATGAAGTAATGGTTCAATTAGATTTTTCTGGAAACTACGTTTTTGTAGCCCAAAATGCAGTGCAAGCTTTTCACTATAATAACGACCAATGCAAAATCTTTCCTGCTGTTGTATATTTCTGAAAAGTTGACTTAATAAGACGTTTTAGCACTGTATTATTATCTAACTGTACAACACATGATGCTGTGGTTATGTATATAATGCAGCATAAGCTAATACTTTAAATTCAGAAGATCTATCCGAGTGTGAAATAAATCAAATATGTTACTGATGGTGCAAAACAGCACTTTGAAAACCGTTTTCAAACGATAAACTTAATAAATCATTAAAATTATTTTAATGTTTTTACTGAATGGCATTTCTATGGAAAAGCTCACGAAAAGAGTTGTTGCAATGTAGTGGGAGCGATTGTAAAGAGAAAGGCTTCCAGAGCGATACTGCCAGTTTCACTAAACAAAGCTATTCTGGATGCTAGTTCTCTTTTTTCATGGGCTAAGAAGCGATCTTTCGACACACAGTTTTATTTTTGCAGTAAAAAAGACCACGAGCATAGCCGCAGATTCCTAAACAAAAGATTTAAAGATGCCCCACCAGGGAGAAAATTACAAATGGGTCATGCTTTCCTCCTTCAAGATGAAAGCACATTAAACATTTTGCGATACTCAAGTGCTTTAAAACCTTTGGCTGTAGTAGTTCAATTACAAAGGAAACTACAAAACATTTGGAGATATCTAAATGGGTGAAACAAAGAAAACTAAATTGTTAAGAGAGACAAACCATTATTTAGCACTAGCATCATATATTTATATGAGTCTTGGAGTGAAAGATAAGTAATTATTGATACATTGAAATAAATTTTACCGTACTTCTAGTTATAAACCATGACATTTTTGTTTGAAAGACATAAATTGTTAACTATTTTCAATAAATGAGAAATGAATTTTTAATGATTAAGGACAAATAGAATAATTTTTTTGAAGAACTAGAAAACATAAGCTTTTTATCTTATGCTATAATTTTTTGATGCCTCAAGTAATCGTATGTTATGTAAACTTATTGAGAAAGAACTTTTTTAAGGTTAAAGATACAAAACTGTGTTCTTGGGCAAAGAGAGGTGACACTCGTATCCTTAGATCTGTGTAACGTTTAAATAAATTATTTCAATACTTCTAAAAATCTCTTAGTAACTACTAACTAAATGAAACTGTTTTTATTGGATTTTTTTAAGGTTATGGGTATACTTATGTGTACAAGCATACAGAAAAGGACGTATTTGTATGATACAACAAATAATTTCTAGTAATAAGCCGTATACTATGATTTTCAAGCATTTTAAGCTACTATAAATTTGAAAAAATAGATTTTTCTACAGTTTTTTGAGGTTATGGACGCACTTCTGCTCACAACGAGAAAGAAAAGCATATATTTGTATCTAGAAATATAGAGAATGTTAAAGAAAGGTCTATTTTTAAATGTTACGATGATTTAAGCACTTAAATAATTATGGAATTGATAAGTCACGGTGGCACACACAAATTGTTGACGCCATTCTGATCCGCCATTTTAAATTTTTTCAAAAGCGCACACGGCAAACTGAAGTACACTTGTCAACCTTTAATCTAAGAACACAAAAGTGTTTAACGGTAACCTAGAATTTTGAGGGCACCAGTGATCCAGTTGAAGCATTTTGTACCATGTATATAAATATTTATAAATATACATATATATATATATATATGTGTGTGTACATTTATATTGTAAGATAATTAACTGAAGTATCAAATTAATAGTGTAGTTAGAATCTTTTCCAAAGACATGCAGTGAATATAGCAGTGATAAAATTTGCTAAAACTGTAGGATTATGTTCATGCAACACCAAAGAGAAGGTAAAAAAAAGAAGAGGAGCTTAGTGATTAAATTTTGCTGATTTCCTTGTAGGCTTTTTTGTCTTAAGATGAAACATTTGAAGAAGTTTTGAAAATTGAAGTCAATATAAATTAAATATAACTTTAATTGTTTGATTTGTTTCGATGTCAGAAATGTTTAATAAATTTGGTAAGCTTAGTAAAGCTCTGATCTAGAGTAGTAAGTTACTGTCAATTCTAGTGTTATTACTTTATACTGAATGTAGCCAGAAGTATAAGCAGTACGATTACTGTAAATCGTTAGTATTCCTGTAAATTTTTATTTAGTTTTAGTTGATTGTGTGATTAAAGGATTATTTTTGCACAATACTAGTATTGTAATAGTATTTTATAAAAAGTAAAACCATTGCTCGGTGACTCTAAGTCTAGTCCATTGAGTTTTAATTGACTTACATAATGCTATCTGACAATTTTGTAATGGTCTTATTCATAAGCTTTTGAATAAAAAGAGTTCCCAAGAATAATTTTTATTGTCTGCATACACAGTTTCATCTTGTCGGCAACATTAAATCTTCTTATCTTTAATGCAAAATTTTTTTTCAGTAAGGAAACAATTTTAAAGATTATTGCTGACGATCAGGTAACTATGTCAGGGCTTAATGCTGACATATCTTTTGAAATATCAGTGTAAATTTCTCGGAACTAGAATGGAGTGTGAAAATATTTGAAAAGTTGCACTGGCTTTTTCTCGTGGCTCTAATTTTTGAAGTCACGAATCAAAATCACCAGTTTTTTTGTCTTTTTGTTTATCCTTTGAGAATCTTCTAGTCACATCAGGAAATGTTTCTCCTTCAAAAATTGTAATTTCCCTTTAGCTTTTTTTTAAGCAAAGAAGATTGAAACTAAATATCAACGACAATATTTTAAGCGAACCAAAATTGTTTGTTAGTCATAATATAACGTACAATCACCAAGAGAATGTCTCGAGGAAATTTTAGACGCGCATGCGAATGAAATTAATAAACAGCTAACTGCCACGAAACAACTATTGAAAGCGTTGTTCGAGGAGTTTAAGTTTTTAATAACAAATAACAAAATACTACCTCAAACAAAGAGGACAATTGAAAGATCTTACTGAATTCACTCTAGTGGGAGAGAGGATTCACTGCTCGATGACGAGTTTGATTAACAAGCTTCCTTGATCTAGCGGGGAACGGAAACTGTTGACAAACTGCCGTCTGCGTGGAAAGATCTAGTTTTGTTCGTTCGGTGTTTGATGGCCAACTTTTCAACTGAACTACGAGAGCTTGGCTGCCACGCGGGAGCCCTTCGACCTTCTTCGAGAGCCCACGAAAGCCGACTCTTAACCCGGCGCGAACTCAGCGGAGCGATCGCCAGAGAGCCCCGAAGATTGTGAATTAATAGGGGCGGGGGTCCAGCACACCAATGCAAGCTCAGATGGAGCAGTTTACACTACCTTACTTGTGTGCGCGAGCCCCTTTCACGTTTACCAGCCAGTCTCTAGTATAATGTAATACAGTTCGTGCACCGTGCAGTAAGTCCCCTACAAATATTTACTTATAAGTGAACATTCCGCCCACTTTGACGCACTTGCGTCAACAAAATAATTATACACTACGAAAGAATAGGAAAGCCTAATAAGCTATTAGAAACTGCCCCTAGACTATCAACGCTTCTTAGGTAGTCTTACAACAATATCAAAAATTCTGTATAATTGAATAACAGGCACTTGGTTTCAAAGATAATAAATTGAATCATAAAATTTCAAAACTAAATTAACATTAATTAGAATGAATAGAAAAATGTACTTTTAGCTACTCTATCAAAGCTAGTGAACTCTTGGATGTTCTTTTAACAAAATTTTATAGCGGTTCATTTTAGGCAACTAGACTTTTAGTTGCTAATAGAGCTGCTCCAATTTAGGCTCGGTAGGGAGCTTAATCAACTTCACGATGGGGCGCTTGAATGACGAATTCGCAGTTTTTACCGTGACAACCCGTACGAGTCCGTCATCACCTGGATGGGTCTCAGTCACCAGACCAAGTTGCCACTGGGTCGGGGGGGAGAGTTCATAAGTCAGCAGTACTACGTCACCTTGCCGCAAATTAGGCCTTAAGTTTAGCCATTTGTTGCGACGTTGTAGATGATGAAGCACTTATTTCCTCCAGCTGGCCCAGAATGAGTCCTGCAGAAGGCTGAGCAACCTCCAGCGACTGTTGAAGGATGCTGGTTGTTTTGTATCATCGTAGGGCTTGGGATGGGCGAGCAATGAGGTGCCCACCAGGAAGTGTGACGGCGTCAGTGTAAGCTCTTGTAGTAAGCTCTTCGAAGGTGAGCTTGAGCTCTCCAATCACTCTATGGAAATGATGTGTAAAGCTCCAAACGTGGAGGAAAACGCCAAAGTGAGGAGCTCGTGGAGGGATAAAGGACCACTCAGTGCCACGGCTAGCCAGTGTAGAGGCAGTGTAGTCGAAGAAAGGCGATGCTGAGTTGAACAGAGCTTTTAGCTCCTTCGCTGCTTTCGTGAACGTGGTGGCGTTGTCTGAATGAATGGTGTGGCACACACCTCGACGAGCTGTGAAACGAGTAAAAGCTGAAATAAAACAATCGGTGGAAAGGTCAGACACCACTTCAATATGTAGTGCTCGAGTAACAAGACAAATAAATATAGCGATGTAGCCCTTTGTCGTTTTTGCTCCTCTGCCTTTTGAGAACAGCACAGGAAACAAACCGGCATAGTCCAACTTAGTAACCGTGAAGGCACGAGAAGGCGCTGTGCATGTAATTGGCAACGGTCCCATGTGCTGGGTCAGGCATGGTACGTTGAAACGAGCACATCGTACGCAGCGTCGATGAACTCCTGTGGCCACAGCAGAGTCTTTTGTTATCAACAGGGATCGGTACAAGTGCGACAGCATGAGTTGGGTGCCGCCATGGAGTGTCAGTTCATGGGTCTCTTCTACTAGGCGTTTCACAAAGATATACGCACCAGGTAGAATCATAGGGTGCTTCTTATTGTAAGGAAGTGCTCAGAGGTGTAAACGTCCTCCAACCCGAATGAGACCCTGACGCTCCCTTCCACACTCGATCGTTCCCTCTTCCTCACTTTCGTATCTCCGGGCAGCTGATGTTGTGTTTAAATTCATGAATTCACTTAAATTAACTCTCTAAAAATATTTTTCAAAAGAAAAACTGTTTCTGATGATGAGAAACCACGCTCTGCTACCATAAAAATATTTAAAAAGTTGCTCTGGCTTTTTCTTCTGGCTCTAATTTTCAAAGTCATGAATCGAAATCACGAGTTTTTTTAGTCTTTTTAATTATCCTTTGAGGATCTTCTACTCACATCAGGAAATGTTTCTCCTTCGAAAATTATAATTTCCCTTTGGTTTTTTTTTTAAGCACAGGAGATTGAAACTAAATATCAACGACAATATTTTAAACGAACCAAAATTGTTTATTAGTCATAATATAACGTACAATCACCAAGAGAATGTCTCGAGGAAATTTAAGACGCGTATGTGAATGAAATTAATAAACAGCTAACTGCCACGAAACAACGATTGAAAGCGTTGTTCGAGGAGTTTAAGGTTTTAATAACAAATAACAAAATACTACCTCAAACAAAGAGGACAATAGAAAGATCTTACTAAATTCACTCTAGTAGGAAAGAGGATTCACTGCTCGATGACGAGTTTGATTAACAAGCTTCCTTGATCCAGCGGGGAATGGAAACTGTTGACAAACTGCCGTCTGCGTAGAAAGATCTAGTTTTGTTCGTTCGGTGTTCGATGGCCGACTTTTAAACTGAACTACGAGAGCCTGGCTGCCACGCGGGAGCTTTCCGACCTTCTTCGAGAGCCCACGAAAGCCGACTCTCAACCCGGCGCGAACTCAGCGGAGCGATCGCCAGAGAGCCCCGAAGATTGTGAATTAATAGGGGCGGGGGTCCAGCACACCAATGCAAGCTCAGATGGAGCAGTTTACACTACCTTACTTGTGTGCGCGAGCCCCTTCCACGTTTACCAGCCAGTCTCTAGTATAATGTAATACAGTTCGTGCACCGAGCAGTAAGTCCCCTACAAATATTTACTTATAAGTGAACAGAGTGCATGGCATAATTACTAAATTGTTTTTTACCTATTAGTAAAAAAGTAAGTTAAACTGCTAATCTACCTTTTGTAATTTCTGCGTTTGTTTTAGACAGTGCTGGCAGATGTTTAAGTGTGACAGTTGTATCGTGTCATGGTAGCGTACGCTTTTTTTTTGTATAAATACATTTTATTACAAATTTTTAATGGTTTTTCATTTTGTATCACTAGTAGATGAAGGTGTCCTTGTGATGTGCTTTCTGCTGCACTGATAAGCGTTTTGTGAGAATTTAGTATGAGAAATAAGGAGTTTTTAAAATTGTTAGTTATTAGCAGTATGGGATTAGGCGGGTTACTTGGCGAATAAAACACACTCCAAATATCGAATTAAATCTAAAAACGTTTATTTATTCTATCTTAAGGTTTGACTATCTTTACACTTTACTATCTTGAGTACAATGGATAAACGAACAGAAAAAGGTAGGCTAAAACGTAAAAGAAAAACGAAGACAGAGAATGCGTGTGTGTACAGACTGGCTGACTGCGCGAGAGTGAACAAAAACCGAAGTTACTTGACGCTGAAGTGCAGCGTCACAGCGTCTCGTCTTCTTGCTGTTGCGCATGCGTAATAATTCAGTTACGAGCGCCAACAATACATCTAACACTCCCTCCCGTTTGTATCTGAATTTATTAAAAATGAAAGAAAAGGATATATTTTAACGTAAACACTAAATATAAATGGATTTTTGATCAGCCAATAATGCGGAGCACGTGAGCTTCTGAATCACTCGTTGTGGTTGATTCCGACGAGCTACAACATACACAGAAAATACATAAATTAGCATGTCTACCATCATTGTCTATCTGTTATTAATTTACTAGTTTTACTATCTCAAATT